>NC_133223.1:14693112-14813112 GCF_040436345.1 Pagrus major
CACACACACACACACACACACACACACACACACACACACACACACACACACACACACACACATAAATACCCACATGCAGGTGGGTTGAATGGACACAGAGTGAAAAATTACAACAAAGCAAAGGTTAATTCCCCACCCCCTACACATATACCCACACTTCAGGTTCACATATTGGTGGTTTGGTCTTGTCTGTCCCAAGTTATCACAACAGCAAAAGGACAACTAACCCAATAATGTACGACGTAGATGCATTTAAAAACTGTGTAGTTGTGATCTGTTGTCCCTTCTTAAGATATTCTTTAAAAGTCACAAAACACTTTTTATATGCATTCTAGTGCAGATTTTAAGTAAGTTTTCTTGAACAATTATAATACGGTTACATTCAGTGTTTCCTACCAGATCAGATTATATTCATCTTTTAGGCCTAACAAGTGTGATGAAAGCCTTAAAGCCCCTATTAAAAAATTGAAAAGCCATTTTTATTTCAATATTTATAGATGTGTGTAACTGTGTGTGAGTGTGTGTGTGTGTGTGACCATTACTGACAGACCTCCGTCTCTCATCTTGCGGCCAGATGTGGACTTCCTCAGCAGGCTGCGTCCAGAGCTGAACAGAGTGTTGAGCTCATCCAGTGGGCTGGTCAGTGGTCTGCCATTGGCTGGGTTGAACAGCAAAGGAGAGGAGGAGCACGAGTGTGCTCTCCGGGGCTCAGGACGAGACATTTTCACTGGGGAGTATGGAGGTGGCTTCCCCAGTGGTTCCCCACTTGCCCTTTGAGAGGACAAGGTTTTGGGGGAGTCCGAGCCTCCTGTGACGGATGCTGCTCGCGTCAGAGACAGAAAGTTGGCCTCAGGCGGGAAGGGGAAGTGTGAAGGGGGCCTGTAGGGGGGAGGTGGGGCATTGGGCGGAGGAGGTGGAGGTGGAGGGGTGAGTGGAGGTGTGGACTTCTTCTCCGGCATGAGGACAGTGAGGCTAGGGGAGGAGTCGGCCCTCTGGCGGGCATACTGTGGGGACAGGGGGCTGTCTGGGCCAGTAGCATAGTTCAGGTTTGTCTCAAACACAGGCAGCTTCTTTACTTCTAATGGGGTGAGCGGTGACTCATCTGAAGCAGGAGAGCAGGTGACGGGGGAGGGGGGGAACACCAGGAGAGGTGGACGGTGGGGAAGCAAGTTGGGGAAGGGAGCAGGGATGTCACAGCTGCCATCTTTGCCATGTGGAGTTCTGGCAGTTCCGCTGTTGAATGTGGTCTGTGAGTGAGTGATGTCCATGGCAGCGGTCACCCCCGCTGCAACCCGTTTGTTCTCCCCGCTCTGAGGAGGTGATGACCCTAATCCCACCAGGCCCAAGCCTAGAGCCTCCAGTTTGGCTGTCTTGGTCACCACAGCTGCAGGAGTTCCACCATCTTCTGAAGGGAAATATTTCATTTCCTCGTAGACAGCCTCTGAATCAGCCAGGTCTGGGCTGTCAGGGGGCTCCTGGAGGCTCCGAGCCCGTAGCTGGGAGCCCAACATCTCTATGTACACGTCCTCCTCGTCTTGGCCCTGGAACAAACTCAGTCCTACCCCGTGTGGTGCATCTAAGGAGGCCGCTTTCTGCATCAAACCACCGAAACCTCCGAACCCTCCTGCACGGGACAGCAAGGCAAGCTTTACATCAGCAGGGCGCAGCTGGTGGATGTGGGGTGTTACTGCGTTGATCTCCTCATATGAGCCTGTCAGCTTGGTGTTGGGACTGCGCTTAGGTTTTGGGGGTGGCACCTTCCTCATGGTTGTGTAGTCATCACTGTGGGGGCGGGGCTTGGCTAAGGAAATTACAAAAGAATCAATTAAAAGTCAAGGTATTAGGCAACAACACTTAGGCAGGAAAAAGCCACCATCTGGTGTATCTACTCTGGACCAGTAGAGGTGATATACCTGCAGGGTCTGTGGGGGACAGCTGGGATTTAGGAGGGCTTCCAGCTGGCGAACCATATCCTTCTGGAGTGGGGCTCTCTTTGGCAGCCATCGTCAACCCAGCACTAACCGCTTCATAAGATGCACTCAGTCGAGTGTTGGGGTCCCTCTTTGGTTTGGGAGGAGGTTGCTTTCGAGGAGAGGAAAGACCTCCCCCGCCTGCCCCGTCCTCGTTGGTATGAGCTACCTGCTGCAGGGCTGGTTTGATGGATGGACTGGCGGAGGAATGGACCATGTTTTCCATTGCCAGGGGGATGGGTACCGAGCTCGACCGAAAGTGGCGAATAACTCGACTTCCCCCATTGACAGAGCCCTCGTAGACTTTCCCACTCTTCTCCAGAACCCTACACATGGGAAGATTAACATCATTCATATTTAAATAGAAGAAAAAAAACACATTTGTATTTCCTCCATCACTTGTGCTTGTTTTAATGCATTTCACAAAAGAAGAACACAAGCTTTAGCTGCAGGCGCAACATTTTCCCATCTAATAATTCTCTAATCCAGATTGAGTTAATTATATCATTTAGATCAGCAATGAATTCAAACCTCAATGTATCCCTGCTTCAACTGTCATGCCACAAATATGAGCTAAAGAGGCCAATTGGAGGATAAAGACCAAAGAGATTATGCTTTAAATCTAATCTCCTTGCAGTAATTTGATAACATCCAGTTTGATATTTCCTTCGCTAATCTGCGTGAGCCATCTGTTGGTTCCACGATTGCAGGCGGGGGGCTGGCCAGACATGTGAGTAGGTGATGGGGGAAGGCATTTTAAAAACCCTCAGCGAAATTAGGTGAGTTTGGGTGAATGTGTGCATGTGAGTGCATTTGTGTGTCAGTGTGCGTTTGTGTGTATGTGCCTATTAATCCCCTCTACAGTCCTCTCCCAGTCTGCCTACTGACCCCCTCTCCTCCTGTTCGATGCCTCCCTGTGATCCTGTCTCCTCTCCCAGCAGCAAGATGTTACATTCACAAGGACACATAGAGGATACAGACATCATGTGAGTATATGTTTCTTTTTATACTTCAGGATGTATTGCTTTGTCCTTATGATTAAAACTCAATTTAATCAGTGACTTTTTCCATTTTTGTGTTTAAACTGTGGCCATTGCATATTCAAATAATATGCTATAATAGGTCAGTGTCCAATGTTTTGACTTTTATTTTTATAAAGCAAAACAACTGTACGTGTCTGTGAGTTTGACAACAAAAAAAATTGAATTAAGCACACATATATTAGAGACATTAGCATATTAGTAGCCTATCATTGTCGAGCTCAAATGAAAGTAACAATTATTTAACAATCAACGCAAATGAGAAGGCATGAAAAATATCACATGTACATATTTTTAGGTTTCTAAGTCACATTTTGATGTTTTTCAAAAAATAGGGAAGTGACTTTTACTTTTTTCCCCCATTACCCTTCTCTAACTCAGTTCTCCAGGGTTGTTTCATTCTCTCCAGCCAGATAGGATAACGCTCCACACTAATAAAATCTGATAACGCAGCTCATTATCTGACTATCCATCATGAAACATACAATTAAAAGCCCACAGCATGCAGGGATACAATGACTCCATTAATCACAAAACACATGACCCACACAGGCACACACACATGTGGAAACGAACACGTAAATATACACAAAACCAAACATACACATTTATAACAGCCAATGATTCCTTCATACAGTCATAAATCCTGTAAAATGACAGTAACTGCAGATTTATTTTCAAGGAAAAACAATACTATGAAGCCATCGCATTTAGTATTATGAGTGTGTTCAGTGTTGTAAAAGTATCCAAAAGCCATTCTTGTGTAAAAGTAAAGATACGGTGTAAAAATATTACTCTGGAAAAAGTGAAAGTTACCCTTCGAATAGTACTTGAGTAAAAGTCTCAAAGTACCTGATATTAAATGTACTTCAAATGTCCTATCAAAACAATTTTATGGGAAATAAATTCAGTTAAATGTACAAGTAAAAGTAAATCATACATAATGTTTATTTACACGTATACACTGTATACTGTGGGTCGACTGATTATCGTCCTGGACGATTAGCCGTTCCAATATTTAACATTTGTGTGATTATTGGAATCTCCGTGTTTTTAAAAAAAAAAAAAATCCAATTGCAGATAAAAGACTTTAATTGAATGTGCTACTTTGGCTCTAATGCAGCATGTAATTTGCAAAGTAACCAAAAACTTTATCAAATAAATGTAGTCAAGTAACAAGTACAAGGTTTGCCCCTAAAATGTAGTGGAGTGGAGGTATAAAGTAACAGAAAATGGAAATACTCAAGTACTGATGTGGAGTTATCAGTAGCATGTTGACATGTAGACTTTTTTAACCTGCTTTTTAACCTGTAAAGTGTCTTTGAGTACCTTGAAAAGTGCTATATAAAATAAATGTATTATTTTTATTTTTATCATTATCATTATTATTGTGGTACAAGTCCATCATCCAAATGACACTTTTTGATTAAATGAATATTTGGCGAGAGAGAGGACAACATGAATAACTCCATATCTCCATTAATTGAATACTTATGTATGTTTGTCTTCATGTGAAAACATGTGAAGGTATTTGCTAGTTTACCTCCTGACAGGCTGATCCTCCTCCTTGCCCACCGGCTCAGGCCTCTCGCCGAGCGGTGGGCTGTTGCCCAGGGTGTTGAGGAGGCTGTTGCCATGACATCGCAGGCGGTCGCTCTCTCGCGCAATGTCGGACGCATTTTGGATGACCAACTGGTCGTAGGTTCGCAGCCCCATATCTTCTGCCCCCTGCAGGAAACGCTGGACGCTGCACTCCTCTTTCTGCTGCGATGACAGCCTGCGATGAATGCGCTGTCTGACCAGCCAACCACGCACCACTGAGAGGGAGAGGAAGTAAAACAAAAAAAAACAGAGACGTCAGAGGTGTTAGTGAAATAACACAAACGAACCCTAAAGGGCAGTTGGTTCATTTTTTTGCATATTACCTTTCTGACAGGTGATGATCTTTTTATGAAGCTGGTAGCAGCGGTCGTTGAGCTGGTCAGCCTGCCAGTACCTCAGAAACACTTTACTGCTGCCAATCTACACACACAATTACAAGAGTATGACTTGCTAGTTGAGAGATGGGAGAGCAGTGATGTAGCAGTGATGTATGGTAATAGGTGGGTGTGGAGTTTGCAGGGGATGGGGTTTGCATGTTGACACTGCATTAATTTCCTGGGCTTAGGGGGCATTTGTGGGGGGTGACAGAGGTCAGTCTATACCAGGTGCACAGAACTGTGGGGCTGACATACTTCCACTGATAGACACTATTCATTCCAACACACACTACTTGTAGGGGTGGTGTGTGTTTGCGTGTGTGTCTAAAGCAGGGCTGTATGAAAAGGTGTCTGCTAGGCATTGTGGAGGAGTGTGTGTGCAAGGCGGGAGCTGGTGTGACCTGTAGGGTCACACACTCAGACACAACAGCAGTCTGGCAGACAGGACAACAGAGAGAGGGGGCGGAGTGGTCCATGCTGCTGCTGCTGCTGTGTGTGTGTGTGTGTGTGTGTGTGTGTGTGTGTGTGTGTGTGTGTGTGTGTGTGAGGAGAATGATGATGAGGTGGGACAGCTGGAACGAGTTGTCAAAGATGCCATGGGATCTTTGGAATAGAGGGTCAGGGATTAAGTCATTTGGCAAATCTTTTGTTATTGATGGGGACAGAAAAAGAGGCAGGACACACAGACACAGACACAGACACACACACACACACACACCTGCCATCCTTGGAGTTTGGACTGTTGCAGAACAGTGCGACATCTCTCCTCTGCTGATAATTTCTTCTTGTCTCCCAAAGTTGGGATGACGATGTCTTTATATCTGTGACACATTATACAAACAGAGAAGATCAGAGCAGCAGACACAAATGATCTCAAAGTGCTGAACTTTAACTTTAACATTTAGAAGAGACACACTGAAAACCCCTCTTTTCAGAAACAATGGGTTCAAATGTCAGCAAGGTCATACAGCAGGCCAGCCAAACAGCATCTGTTCCTATTGGTGTTGCCAAGGGCAACCGTTGCTATGAATGGTCAGCTGGATGGAGACAGTGGTTTGTTTGTGCCTGGGATAGTGGGGGTGAAAGGGAAAATGAGTGAAAGAAATGTTGACACAGAATTCAGTGACAGAAAATATATGTATCTCTTTATATGTAAATAACTGTAGATGTTTCATATGTGGTATGAATTCTGAATGTGCAGACGTGAATGAGTGAGTAATGTGAGGGTGAGAGAAGTGGACTTATGGAGGGAAACATGTCAATTTGAATGCCTGGACCAGATAAAGAATGTGACTGGAATAAAGAAAAAGAAAAACCAGAACATCCTCCCATTTATGAGCATTTTGAGCCCTTCTTCACCTGCTCCAGACAGACTCAGCAGACGCACAGTTTGTGCCAACATGATTCATAATAGACATAATACATGTAAACACAATTGTACTGAAGAACAATAAGTGATAATTAAAGTTCAAACTGGTTTAACTGGCCAGCAAAGGTACAGCAGTGTGTGCTCCTGCTGGTGGTGATGAAATCTTCCATTTGTACAGGTCCGCGTCAAAGTTATTATATCGGACATAAACTAAACTATAAACTAGAACTAGATGTAAATAAACATTTCAGTGAAGTGAAATAAAAATAAAAACATGACATAAGAAAAAAAACAACTAACTGAAGCAACATTTTGTACTAACAGGAAATGTCTTTAGTTTTAGTCTTTGTCAATTTGGTTGAATTTGTCAACACAACATGGATATCCTAACCCTAGGATATCTACATGACTGTGAGTCAGCTGCCTTCATTAAGTGTTGTGTTTGTATTGTGATACCTATTCCAGACATCTATACGAACACATAACGAGCACTGAAACTAATAAAAACTAAACATTTTTTAAACAATGAAAAATAACTAAAAAAGGCAAACCCACTCCAGAAACCAAACTGAATTGAAAACAACATTTGAAAATGTTATAAAAATAAAAGCTAATGGAAAATATTGAACTATAATATATGTAGACAACAGCGGATGTGGTGATTCTATTGAGGATGTATTATGAATATTCCATCTAAACTTTGAGCTTTGACTAGAGCGTTATTACTGGTGACAGATCTCTCCCCCATTTTTAACTGAAGAAAAGTCCCAAATATTATACTGATATGAGGAAAATATCATACACTCACTGTTGAATAGCTACAACAGAAGTAGGCTAGTATGTAAAATTTCTCCACAAGGTATACAGTAAATACTACAGGCTTCACAGTAGACATTTTAACTTGTCATAGTAGGAAAAGCAAGTGTAAGTCAGTATGAACAATACCAAGACACTAAAACTGAACCAGCTGAATTTTATTTTATAATGCTTAACCTGTGCTTCACCTACAGTGTCAAGTCAAAAATGTTTTTCATCAGCTTATACAATACTTCTTACACAGACATATAAAAGTTACTGTAAAAATATTTCAAATAATGAAATCTAAAATTAAGTATCAAGTACGCCAAATAGTGATATCATATTTTCCTTGAGTCCTACATCTCCTGCTGCTTTTGCCACATAGAAATGTCATAATGGGCATAGGAGCTGTAGGTAAACATGATTTGCTTATCTGAAAACTGTTGGACTGATAGAAATTTTTGTTAATCACAAAAAAAGCTATCCCAAACTATGATTGATGAAATCAATAGCTGACATGGCACAGGGATGCCCAACGAAGAACAGTAGTTTTCAACCTATCTTTGGTTTTACCACACCGCACTGTAACTAGCATATAATCATTTAGACATCAGTTATGAAGATTTGTTGGAGATATTTAAGAGTATACTATACTGTACTGTATGTGCAAAGATCATTCTGAAATTATGACTTTTTCAGAATGAAATAGGAATATGAGCCGAGCAAATACAAAAAAACACCCAAACTTCATATCAGTTGCTCCTTTGTTATCAATGAGAGGCAGAGCCAGCTGATGATGTCATACATCTGATGTGGAAAATATAACAAGCAGATGGCTGGAAGCATAAACCACTTGTGATGTCAATAGTAAGTAAGTGAGGGCATGTGAATGAAGGATGTGTTTGATTTGGAGGAGTGGGGTCTGTCTGAACTCTCCCTAACCCTCTCTCTGTATGGTAATACCAGTCCTACAGACAGCACACGCTGTCCCACTGGGCCCATAAAACACAAAGGAACTCTGTAAACCCATGACCTCTCCTATGAGGATATGAAAACCATCGATGGTCCCTGCTTTTACAAGACCCAAGGGGACTTCATGTGGAGTCAAAGACGTGAAATAACCCCTTTGATAAGAGTTTAAATGGAGGGCTACAGCTCGCTAATGTGGTTCTCTGTGACCAACGGGCCATCAGTGACTACTGTTCCTGAGCATTACAAAGGTGGTAAAGGCAATGCAGCTGGAATTTAAACCACTCACTTCCTCTCTGGAGCTGCTATCCATCAGACAGACCTTTCAGTTGCCACATCCTCAAAGCCTACTGGCTTTGTTTAGTCATGGATTTTCATCAGTCTGTCTGAATGATGAATACTTCTTTGTAGGCAACTTAATAACCTACAAATGTGTGTCTTTATCCATCAGTGGCAGGTAATGAGCACCCACTTGGACTTGGCCAAATAGAAAACACGACCTATATGTTTTGTGAGCAGCATTTGTGACATCTGCTATGAATACTGATGCTTCTTTCTCATCCACTTTGTAACAACGAAGAACTGAAGAGAGCAACACACACTGAGGGCTGGGAAACAAGGTTCAAGTCGAGGCATTTGACCTTACACATTGGCAGAATATAAACCCAGCCACAAAACACATAGTGTATCATAAAAGACAAATAAAAGCAACAGTAAAATAGATTTCCTCATAAATCACTCTGGTTACCAGGACACTAATGTAATTTGCTTCAGGCGGCCACTATGACTTAGTGAAGTGGCCTGCCTGGTTCCAGTGTGTAAGTGTGTGCTTGTGAGTATGCACTTATGTGTTTGTGTTCATGAGAATATAGCGACCTCAAGATTAACGGGTGATTCATTGGCCTGTCATTTTGATTAGTCAAGGGCAGGGGTCTGTTTTGAAAGAGTGACAAATAAGAAACTGGGCAAAATTGCGATAGTGTGTGTAGAAAGATAAAGACTGAACTGAAAGAAAGAAAGAAATAAAACATGTTGGGATAATGAAGAAAGCAGAGGTGGGTAAATGAAAGAAGAAAAAAGAAAATGGTGGTTCAGAGGAAGTACCATGTGAGAAAAGAATGAGAAATTATGTGAGAAAGCTCTCTGTGAAGACGGGAGTGTAGTCTACCCCCACTCTGCAGCAGCTCCCTCCTTGGCCAAGGCTGTGTTCATTCATCAGCTCTGTCTGAGCCCAGTGGAGGAGAGAGAGAGGGAGATATGAATGGCACTTGGGCTGAACTGACTGGTGTCTTTGTGAGTGGCAGCCACTTAAATTAACCACAGCCTTAATGTGTAAACAGCAGAACAGGGACACACGTCAGACAAAGGCACATTCAAACCATTTGTATATAGACAAAACACAAAAAACACTCACATGCACACAAACTAGCGCTAGGCAGTGACGCATTACTGAGTAAAGCACAACAATAATTTCATTTCTTTTTGAGTAAAGAGTAGGATTACAACTAGAAATTTGACATTGTGTTCAACATTTTGAGAATTCAGCTGGTTTGCTGTTTTAGCAATAGGTGGATGTGAGTGTTGATATCAGTTTCATCTCTGTGCGTTCATTGGTCTGGGTCAATTAAACATGCTTTCCATTAACTAAAAAGTGGTCTTACCTAAATGTTATGTCATACTGAAAACCTATATTTAAAAAACACCAAGGTGCTGTTTTAGAAATAGGGGTTTGCTTGATTTCTTGCGCACTTTGTACAGTCACTGGGGCTGAGCTTGATGTTGATGGTCCAAACTGGGATCTAGGATGTATCTTTTTATATTTCAACTGTGTTGTATTGCCTTGTGTTGTTACTGTCTTACACAGGAAACAGCCATTTTCTACTCTGTGATTTAACACATACATGTGGGACTTCCACAAAGCTTACACCATATTTTTTATTTTCTTTTGTTCATCCTGAATGGACTGGACAGCCAATAATAGTGTCACACAAAACAGACCTTTTCCTACTCATTCTATCGCAACCGCTGTCCAGAGTGCCGATCCTCATCCTGGTTTATTTGCAGTGGCGGTTCCTCATATGGGCAATATGGGCAGCCGCCCAGGGCAGCATTTGTGGAGGGGTGGCATGAGCGCCCGCAAAAAAACCAAAAGAGCGCGTGGACAGTCGCCCACAGTAACCGGCTCTGTAGCAGCCGCCTCTGGGCTTATCTCATCTCGGCAGATCGCCCCCGGTGCCGACCCGTACGGGCTGCCTTAAATTTGTTTGCATTCATTTCATCCGTTTTTTGTATTGCTCATTTACACGTCAAGTCAATGATGTCATGTTGCCATATGGGGAGTGGGCGGCTGGGCGCCCTCTGTTTTGTAAAGGTGCGTCTGCTGAGAAAGCGGTGAAGCAGGGGATTCACAATCAGAATCAGAATTCCTTTATTAGTCCCGCAAACGGGGAACTTTGTGTGTCACAGCAGCTAAAGGTCAGTTCAATATAACAATAAACAATAATAATAGTAAAAAATAAACAATATAATAAAAAGGTAGAAATAGAATCGTATATACATAATATGTACAAATATAACAGTGTAATTATAAACAGTGTGGGCAGTGTATTGTTATTAATAAATAATAAATATGAGTATGAAAATCGCCCAGTTAGTGCAAACCCAGGGGGTGCTGCTGAAGGTGAGGTTCGCCCAGGGCGTCATGCAAGCTAGGACCGCCACTGGTTATTATTTCATTGGTGGGTGACTCCTACTGGAGGGGGACCTGATGGCCAGTAGTTTGTCTTGAATCATTAAGCTGATATTATCATCTTTTCACATGACTACACTGGATACACTATTTACCAGATCTGTAACTGCCCTGCCAGGCAACCAACAGATCACCAATCCTGCATGTCCAAGTCAAAAGAGTGATTAGGGTTTTTCTTATTGAAGCAACCAAGCACTGATGTTGGTCAGCTTAAATTCATATCTGTTACCCATCTTGCTTTTACTTATAAATACTATCTATGTTTACACATAGAAATAGCATCACAACTTCACTATAACTCTAGCAGAGATGGACCATATTCAAGCAGCAACCCACCACCAGGGCGCTCAAAGCCACACTAGACAATTTGAAGGATAATTTAAATGCAGTTTGACAGATGTGCTGCAGCAGTTAGTGGCTGATTGACAACAGCTACCACACTGGGGCCTGGAAGTTCAGCCATCCAAACATATCAATGAAATGATTAGAATCTCTTTCATGAACTCATTACTCATCAGTCCATCCCTGGCCTGGGCTACCGTAATATGGGAGCAGAGATATTGCTGCAGATCTAAAGTAGATCAATCACCCTGTTATAGAACAAGAGATACCAAAGTATTTGTTGCTGAGTACACTGTTAAGGTCCAGCTATTAGGGACAGAAAGTGGAGAGAGTGCTGCTTTTTCCTTAAAGTGGTTGCTCACTTTCTGCCTAACACCTTGCAGAGCTAGACACAGTTTCATCAACACATATTGTTTTATGCTAAGTATGTGATTTAAAATGGATCGTTTGTTAAACAGTCACGATCGCAATGATAACTTCTGTTAGCATATTAATGGGAATTCCCATTATATATTAGCATTGAGCTAACAGACTAGAGCACTAGTTATGCAAAATCGGAGTCAAAGAACTGATTCAGGAATTGTAAAAACAAGAATTGCAATACTTCAGTGAATCGATATTATTTTCCCACCTCATTCTGTTGGGGACCTAATTTATCTGTTGAGCCACAAACTAAAGAGAATGACAGCTTGAGTTTATCCCAAATTAATAGTTAGTCAGAGATGTTGCTGTTGGGTAGATATCACCGACTCTAGCAAAGTAAAACAGTACAAAACAAGCACCGCGGAAGCATCAGACAGGTCGGACCATTGTGCGCTACTATATATCTTTAAATGTTAAAATTACAGCTGAAACTGTAATCAAAATCACATCAACAAATGTCTGATCAATTCACTGGAAATAAACACACTATTGCCCTCATACACTTTGGTTCATATCCAACAATAAAGTTTCTTTCTGTTTCTGGTGACCAGCTTTTGTGATGCTCACTTATGTCACTCATCGCGAGCACAGTGTTGTCATAGATAGATAGATAGATAGATAGATACTTTATTGATCCCGAGGGAAATTCAAGGTATATCTATATCTATATATATTCAAGGTATAAGGTATATACTGCCTAACACTATATGACACTCACTCACATACCCTCTCTCTCACTCACACTCACACTCACACACACACACACACACACACATATGGTTTAATCAACAGCTTTCACAAAACCCTCATCAGGAATCTTTCAATTATAACTTGAACAATGACAGTGCGGGCTATACAAGGTATATCCATCAAAAACACAAAGGAGCAGGAGGCAGCTTATGGACAGACAACACTATAATCTATATTGGATTCACTTCATCATTTAACACAGGACTAGTTCTCCAGATTCAATTCTCTGTTCAGGTTTTCCCTGGTGAAAACCTATTATGTGAGCTTCACTTATCTATTTCACTCACCAAGTGAAATAGATAAGTGAGCTCTCGGACGGTACGTACATACCATAAATGCAGCACACTTCATCCATTTGTGTAATAGTGCACAGGGCTTGGGTAGATGCTTTTTCTTTTCCTTATTATGCATCCCTTTGCTTGTTAGGTGCTATCAGTCCACTAGAAAATGAATTCATGATGAGAAATCTGACCAGAAACCCAACCAGAATGTGAGCCATTGCTTTCTATACAAGTCTTCTGGCTTACAATAGACAATATTATGATAAACAATATTTAAATTTAAGTTTGGGACAGACACCCACAGTTTGTGCGTGTGTGTGTGGTGACGTGATGATGTTTACAGCAGGGTAGTGGAAACTTTTGGGGGGGGTCATGTGACCAGCTTTGTCCTCTCTTATTATCTGGCAGGAATGTTCATGTTAATCCCTTTATCCTCAAAAAGAGAGAGAGAGAGAGAGAGAGAAAGAGAGAGGGAGAGAGAGGCCAGGAGACAGACTGAGGATGGGAGAGAGACAGAGAGAGGGAGGGAGAGAGAGAGAGAGAGCAAAAGACAGACTTAGAGCTAAATCCTCTCAGTATTCCACTGGTTCTTAGAATCAGAGGAACAGGAAGAGGAAGATTGAAACAAACAGCCAAACTGTGAGAGGAGGGAAGCCGGGGAATATAGTAGAAGAGTTAAGCAAAGAGCTAATGGGGAGAAATAATGACCAACATCAGTGTGGGACATGGAGACCTTACACGCAACTGACTGGTTAATGTGTGTGTGTCGGGCTGACATGGGAAATGTATTAGTGGCATTCATCAGCTGCAATAAAGCCATTCAAGGTCATTTTGTGCCTCTAACAGTGAGGGTTGCTGTGACTTGTCAGTGCTAATGTGTCGGTCTGCATGTGAGCACGTGATCCTGCACAGCAGATGTAGAGAAGGCATACGCGGTCAAACTTTCAGCTTACTTTGACCTGCTCGCCGTGTCACTCAGGACAGAGATCACTGTGACCTGCTGGGAGTGTAATGTAAGTGAGATCAGTGAGACAGACAAAGAGGAGAAGCAGGGAAATCGATCAAATTTAAGACAGAAAAAGCTGGAAGTGAAGAGGAGGCTGTGAAGTGAATGAATCAGCACACACAGATAGTTCAATAACTTCAGAGTACGAGTTATTACAGCTGCAGCGCTCTTAATTATGCAAATGCTCCGGCACTGACCTGCTGAGGAAGCCTGGGAAGGACAGGCGGACAGGGTATCCATAACGGATCATGCGCACCATCTCAAGCACCCCAATGTACTGCAGCTGGGCTGACACATGGAAGCTGTCAAAACTGTCCGGCTGGCCACTGGCGTTGGGGCGCACGCACTCCACAAAGTGAGGACTGCAGGCCTGCAGCTTACTAATCACCTCCGACAGCGAGTTCTGAAAGAGGGAAAAGGAGCGGAGATACAGTCGATGCACTTAGTGGTAGTTTTACGATCATAACAGAATGAGCTACGTGTTGTGCTTTGATTAACATTTATTAGTGTTTGGGCTGTACAGTAAGTGCTACAGAGGGGAAAGAAGGGCTCTCTGTCTTCCCCCTTTTGATGTTGTAACTTGATTTCTGAGCCATAGTGAAGAGAGTGAGATCACGTTGTGTTTGGTACACAGTGGTCTGATTTTTTTGGGGTGTGTTTTGCCTCTGGAGGAAACAAAAACACAAAGAGCTCTTTGCTCTTTCTCAGGGCGTGTGAGAGAGCTTTTCTTCAAGTCCTGCATTTACAGATGCTGCAACCAAGGTCACGCTTACCCACAGATCCAAATTCGCGTAAATACTTACATCTGTGTATCTGCCACTCCTCAAACTGACGTCAGTCTATGCTCTGCATACCTTTAGGTACAATGATCAGCACCTCTCCCCTCATCTTTGAACGTCACTACCAGCATTTATATGCACACACACACACACACACACACACACAAATGCATCCGCACGGCACACAGTGGTTGTTGTTCATTGTTCATTCATTCATGTGGAGGGCTTCATGCTTGGCTTGGTACAGCATCATTCTTCAGCCCACTCTCTCCTTCCCTGCCATTCCCTGAGGGACCCATCGACCACAAGCCCACAACTCTGATTGTGCAACACACTGGCTTCATTCAAACCAAAGGTACTGCTTCTCTGAGCCACATTTCAGCCTCCTTGCGTCAGCAGCAGATACTGAACTGCATTCCTCTAACTGCATATTATTGTTGCTTTATATAGTTATGAAATCACAGCACTCAACTCTGAATAAGTCTTAGGGCTGCATTTCTTGCAGAGGCCATGTTTTGTGAATAAATGAGAATGATGTTCAGTCTTTTGAGGACCAGGGTGAGGGAGTGGGTGTGTGAAGACGAGGATGCATAAACTATAGCAGTTTGTAGAGATGAGGATTAATTCACACAAAAACTTGAGTTTCATTGACAAATTCCTGCAATAATTTGAGATCTGATCCAGATGCAAAGGAATGGGTGCTTTGTCTGATTGGCATCAGATAGTTGGTTGTTGAGTTTCAATTGCAGGTCGTCCAACACATGTGTTTTGGGTTGAGGATGCATGGCAAGGGCAGAATGGTTTCGTGGCTCAATAAAGACAGAAAACATTTTTCCCATTTGTCTGGGACATTGAAATCTTCCAGGACGTGTGGACAGGCCCCACTTTTCTGCCATGTAGTGGGCAGAAAGCATGGTACACTGTGGGCTGGACATTTAAAGACCTGCACGCCTTTGAACTTTAGAAGGAAACTAGCGTACATGCAACATCTTGTGGCCAGCAGAATCTGACCTTCTTGTGGTGAGGCACATGTCTACAAGCAACATGGTTTATGACTCAGACACCTTCTTTAGAGTTAGACCTGACCTAGTCTTAGTATAAACTTCAACTGTGTGGCTTGTGGAGGAGAATGGTTCTTACCCTCAGCTGGACAGCCACTGTGATGGGCCCACAACGCTCTAGCCGTTGGAGGAAGGAGCTCGAGCCTTTCTTCTTCAGGATCTGATAAATGGAAAGAGATAATAAAGAGAAAAATCTTGCTTCAAGTGGCCACCGAGGAATATGGAATCATTACAGCATAATCATCACATATTAACATCACATCAGGCTGTGTGGCTTTAACTAGAGATCAGAACACGACATTTAAAAATCCTTTTGCCTTTGTTGCTGTGTAGGATGTTTCCAATGCGCAATAAACAGCTCCACTGGACCACTTCTCCATCACTCCCAATTATTCTGTTTCATATACTTTAAATTACAGCCCATGGCATTTATTGTCTTGTTTATTGTCTTACACTCAGTGTAGCACTGCAATATTACCTAATGTTACCGTATTAGGCTGCTGGGACAGATCAGGGAGGTGAGAGAGGTCTTATATAAGCCTGTTCTCTAGATGGCTAATGAGCCACAGAGACAGCAGGCAGGACTCCCTGCGAGGTTACACAACCAGCAAGACTTTTCAGTCACACATGTGCCCCAGTGTGAAATGCTTTCAAAAACATTAAAATGAAGATCAAATGGAGAGGGAGACACAGGTATATTGGGAATACATTTATCAGGTGTGTCATTGGGTTTTTGTGAATGTGTGTCAAGAAAAAAGTAAAATGACATGACTGTGTGGATGTGATTGCATGCTTGTCAAACAAATCCAATTCCCAGAGGTGTATATATAGCACTGTGGTGGGAAGGAGCTTAAAATAGACTGTTGTTTTTTTCCAAAAATACTATCCCTGTTTTCCCATTGATCGGCAGAGCAGTCAGTTGCCGATAGAGCCTCTGACTTATTCTGTCACTTTCTCAATGTGTTCCTTCAACTCATTCATTCCTGGATTTCATCCTCAAGTTTAATTTCTAAAGCTAGTATGAAGAATGCATCTACTGTTTCCCTCAAATCCAATTGTGGAATGATAAAAATATACAAAAATAACAAGGGCTGCAACATAACGCTCAAGTGAATTCAACAAGAGGCTTGCACCTTCCACTCTGCCCCAGTGTACTGTACCTTGGTAAGGTCATGGTACCTCCGGGGCTGTTGGGAGACAGAATTGGCAGTGACAAGGGAGGCTGACGGCATCCTGTGGAGCAACAGGGCAGCTTTAGGCCCCCTCAGCCCGACACGGCCCTGGGCTGCTGGCACCAGAGAACCAGTCTGAGTCAGCTTGGACTGGAAGAGCTGCTGCAGTAACACACTCTCGCTGGCTGCCGGGCACAAAACACATACACAAAGAGAGGGAGGGAAGAAAATAATGGTGAAAAGAAGCAACAGCATTGGTGGAAATAAGGGGGTGGATGTGAATGAGGAGAGGTGGGATGAACAGATATAGAAAGAAAGAAAGAAAGAAAGAAAGAAAGAAAGAAAGAAAGAAAGAAAGAAAGAAAGAAAGAAAGAAAGAAACAGTGAGGAGGATGTCAACAAGGAAGGAAAGAAGCATCAGAGGAGGAGTGAGGGTGGGGAGGAGGCATAAAGTTAGTCTCTGTGTAAACAATCAGTTGGGCAACAAGAGGGGGTGGACCATGCCACTCGACAACACGTGGAGCGGTCCACAACAACAATGAGCTCATTCAGAAAGTCAAACAACATGTGTGTGAACGTGGGTGTGTGGTTCTCATCTGACAGCCTGAGACAGAGAGAAAGGGGGCAGGATGATGGCAGGTAGGCGTACTGAGCAAAGAAAACAAACATGAGTCCTGGACTCACTTAAGGGCTTAATTACACACAACTACAAGGGTAATTGTCTTTTAATTTAAAGCAATCATTGCTTCACTTATTTTGATCCCTCTGCTGTCCTGTTAGCTTTAAGGCTTAAAGTTAAAGTTGGGAGTCGAAGACGTCCGTAAGTAGAAACCACACAGTACGTATGTCAGTGTGTGCAGATGAATGGCAGTGACGCATTGACTCGTTCAGACAGAGGGACAACAGCCAAGTGTGAGTGAAGGACTAGCCTTTAGAAGATTAGCCTCATCATGGGAATTATAGCAATTAGGCTGCTGGACGTAAGGCTAGCCTGGCAGTCACACAACGACTGCCTGTGTGCCGCTAACCACAACACCCCACATCTGGCACCTTCTATAGACAATATACACACAGACGGTGCTGTCTGCTGCATATGTGATGAAACACACACACAAACACAGCCACACTTAGACAGAGAGTGGTTCTGTGCGCCGTTGGTTTAGACAAGAGTGCATCTTTGTGATCAACTGTGCTCTGATGCCACAATTTGCTCGTATGCATGTTATTTATTGGGTACTTACACTTCATCGTAAACAGGATATTCTGAGGAAGGGAGTCCTTGTTTCTCGTGAGCGATCCCGTGAGGTCGTATGAAATCTGGTGGAAAAACATATCATACATGGACATTGACTTATACGGTACATTAACATCATATGTATGTACGTAAGAAGTTATGAATATATCAATTTACATGGACCTATATCTTTGTAAAAGCACCACTTTTTTTCTTTGTCATGGTGATTTTGTCATTCTAATGTTGACAATCACCAGTCAGTCGCAAAATATTATTTTGAAATACAACAATAATGTTCTTATGTGCAGTTTTCCTCTGCATAATGCTTGCTATGAACAGAGAAATTGAGCTATTGTCATGTTTTCTTTTATCAGTAGCAGCCTATTTATTTATTTCACCCAAAAGAGACCTCATTGTTGTCACTGGACAGGTTGTGTTAACCAACAAAATTGGCTTTTAGAAATCAAGAGGTTTCCAGTATGGAGAAAAGACAGCTTCCATACAAGCCTACAATCACATATCACAATAAAAATATAATAAATTCAACATTTGATGTCTTATCTGTAAAGAAATAAATGTGTTAAATACGCAAAATTAGACAAAAAAACCCCACACAGTTGTTAACACTTTCTGCTAGTTTTTGCTAGCTAGCTGTTACCATTTGGGATGTAGCTTGATTGGGCATGCTAATTGAGGAGTTTGAATTAATTTATTGTCATTCATTATTAATTATGAAACATTTCTTTCTTAAATTATTTGTTCACTTTAAACCCATGTTTGCACACAGCCCATAGGCCTATTGTCAGCTCAAATTTCCCAAGTACTACTTGGATACTTAACTTCCTAGCAAACTAACCATATGGAGCATTTTTCATTGTATGTATTTGACAAATAATGTTCAACAAGTTCAATACGATATTAAATGAGTCAACACTTTCTATTAAAAGTTCAACTCAACTCAATTTTTAATTTTTTCATTTCTATTAGAATGGTTTATAATAATGTCTGCTTACGATATGCCAAAAGCCTTGTTTCTATCTGTGTATGAAATGGTAAATACAGCCATACATTATTCCTACTATTCCTGTTAACTTCTGTTAACTCTCATAAATAATTAATAATTATAATAAATTCACATTATTCACTTCCTGGAATTTTGCATCCCTAATAGAGGGTCAACTATATAGATATATATACAATTAATAAAAGGGCAGATGATGACTTTCATGATCGGTATGAGTTATGTATTTCATATGTGCGTTATTACTGGTGTGCACATTGAGCCAGGAATTCTGCAAACTAAAGTCAGTACATACTGTATAAGGGCAGGGCAAATTAAATTTACCAAAGTCAACATTGTGAATGTCCAAGGGACATAATTTAAGTCATGTTGGTATGTTTGGTAAATGAGCTCCTTGCTGTTAACTGTAACCTCCCCATTTCATGCAGTGGAGTGTAAAACAATGAATCACATATCACCCTGAAGTACAAACAAGCAGCCGCTGTCAACGTGCATGCTCTTGAGTTTTTTGTGTTCTAATCAGAAACCAGCAGGTGGGCTTGGTTCCCACCAACAGTTTTAGTCGATGTTAGTATCCGATGCACAGTTGGATAAACGAGTCAAATGTTGGTGAAATTGCTGCTGGGTGCAGAAGAGCTGGTAGAGAAAAACAAGATGCTCTGTAAATCATGTGTGCAAACATTAGCTCCGCTAAACAGGAACAAAACATAACTCAAATGTAAATAGATCTGAAAACAGATGCAGCTACAGGGGAAAGCACAATTTGTTCCATCAGATATATAAGTGTATGGCCAAGAAAAAAAGTAAGACTAGAAAATCACAGTCCTGACAAGGGCACTCTTCAGACGCAGCAGCCTGATATTTGCTACAGGTGGAATGAGATAACACAAGCATCTTATTGTGGGACTCATTTTCTGTTTTGGGTATAAAAGCCTTGAAGGGAATATGTAAATTAGATGTTACCTATACTCATAATTTAGGATTTTTCTCATTCAGATCGAAGAGTTAAGGTCTTTACGACAATGACAACTTCCACCAAAGAGCTTATGTTTTCACCCCTGTTGGTTTGTTTGTTGGTTGGTTGCTTTGGGAGCAGGATAACACAAAAACATCTGAAAGGATTTCCAGAAATCTTAGATGTAGGATGGAACATTTGGTGCTGATTCGGATGAAGGGACGGATTCAGAATTGTTTTTGGGTGACACAGGGCTATCGAGTTTGATATTGAATTAGGCTTGATTGAATTAAATGGGACTGTTGGGCCTTGGCGGTGGTTTTCTGGAATACAAACAAACCTGTCCAGCATAGTGGCAGACAGTGAAGGCTGGGCCCTGGTCTTTTGGAGGGGGGTTTCCGTTGCCATCCTTGGTTGTGAGAGAGAGCCCATGAGTCGGATTGGAGTCCAGCTGCGTTGACAGCCTCTTGTATAGGGTCTGCTCTGTCGGCCTCAGGCTCTGGCTCTCCTCATCTAACACACACAGCAGGCCCTGAGGCTTCTGGAAGAGGAACAAACAGATGCTCACATGTTATTTATGTCACTCATGGTTACAAAGCAACCTTCATAATAATAGCAATAAATTATTTTCTTTATGACACGTTTATTGATCCCCCAGGGTACAGCTGTCCTCTGATATCAAAAAACTTCAGTCATTTTAATTTGTTTTTAGATATTTGGGGCATTTTGGCTGTTATAAATAGAGACAGTATGGACAGAGAGGGAACATGGGGTGATAGAGTAACATGCAACAAAAGATTGCAGGGATTGCCATGACATCGGCATGGCATCGTAAACACAGGGTGACCAGTCCTACCAGTGATAATCCAGTGTGAGGCACAAAAACTCTCATGTCACATTTTTGTTGGATGTCTAACTTTCAAATAAAATTCAATATTGAAAAAAAATGTATCCTGAACATTTACAATATTAAAGAGGTAATAATACAAACTGAATTAACAAGCTGCTCTCTGTTTGAGACTAGATAAGTGGCCAAATATAAACAAAGTACAACAGTATGAAATTGTGTTGTCCTTTAAGGTCAGTTTGTTTACTCAGTTTATCCAGTCATGAAACAAAGAGAGTTTGTTCATTTAGGCATAAAAAAAAAAAAAAAATCAGTCAATGAATATCTTTCTCTTCTGATTAATTATTTTCCCCCAAAACTACATAGTGCACCTTTAAAGCTTTTGTTGTAGTCTCTAGGTGAGGTTGCAATCTTGAATTAGATCATGAGACACCAAACTGGCCTGTACTGGTCTAAACCAGTCATGTACAATACCTGAAGAAAGAAGTCCAGGACGGCTGGCTGGTTGGCGGGGGAGCGCGGGGTCTCCATGGCGATGCCCTCCTGCAGACACTCAGCCTGCTCCTGCTGGAAAAGCACCTCGGAGACGTACTGCCTCAGCCGCTCATTGGTCATGTTTACGCACAGCTGGAATGCACACAACACACTCAACGAGATGTAAACATACACTTGGGTGCACACGGCATGCAGTTCCTCCTCAGAGACACGCCGCTGTATGTTTGTTTTAAAACACACAAATGCACAATTATGGCCTTAAAACAAGTTGCCGTGGCACCAACAGGGAAGTCAATGGTGCCTAAATGAAGTGACTACTCGCATAACACACCTGACCCTGAACTCAGGAGAACTGTTTACAGGCACACCTCATGCATGATATATCAGAAATGGATGTGCAGCCTTTTTCTCCGCCACTATAATATGAATAAAGAGTTCCTGCTGGGACACATGAACTCTTCCTAACCCAGCAGTCAACCAATCACAGCACAGAGAGGAGTCACTGAAATGTGATTGTCTGGCATAAGTGTGTACAACACTGGAGGGTAGATTCAAGTGTGACTTGTCACATTGATGTAATGAGAAGGAACGTGGAGTATGAAGTGGAACAACACAGGACAGCAGACTGCAGCAGCAGCAGCATGAGCATCAGGCCTGTTTAAACTTTTCCTGAACCCAAATGTGTCACAAAGCAGGACATGAAAAAAGTCTTACAGTGTTGTAGTCTTGGAAAGATTTGTCACGCTTGTACTTGAGTGAGGTGTCCTTCTTTTCAACCTAGGATGTAATGTATCTATCTGTTGTACTTGCACTTCATGTTTTGTACTAACATGAATATTGATGGCAGACTGAGCTAGATTTGACTGCTCAAATAAAGCCCTGCAGCACTTAGCATTGGGCTAATAAGAGATTTATCCAGTCACTGAAGAGTGAAGTGTTCATTTGCTGGAAGTGTGAAAATCATAAATTAACCGGGTTGAGTTTTTCTCTCTGGGCGCCGGCATGTGACTGTGTCAGAACAGCGCTGTGACCCACATTCTGTCTCGCCGACTGCTGATTGAGAAGTGCTGATCTCGAGGTGTGCTGTTCTGCGGTCCTGTTTTTCTTTCATCCTTGTTTGTCTACAACCTAGCCGAGTACATTAAAGGCTTAGTCCCAGCAGGTGGTTGATTGAGTTAGCTCATTAGCAAAGTGCTGAGCAGGTACAACACACCCTTGACAACACAGCTCTAATTAACGAGCACTAATGACTCTGATCATGCTGCGTGTGTGGAGCCTGGTGTGTAAGTGTCTGCATGTGTGTGCGTGTGTGTACAAACATGTCAGAGTGTAAGGGCTTGTTTGTCACTGATGTGCCACATCTACTGTAAGAGATCATCGTGCCTGTTTATCCTCACTCCTCCTCTTCTCTCTCCTGTGGCGGGTAATGTGTGCGATTTGAGAAAACTGAAATTAATATGCAGCTCAGTGGTAACAATGAGGAAGATGTCTGAGGGAGAGAGGCGGGGAATGCCACCGCCTACCAGAGATACAGTGGTGTTTTTTTTTTTCTTTCTTTTTTTTCGTTTTGTTAGCCTCCTCCTCTCTCTTCCCTTCTGGCCCTTCTGCTCTCTCTGTGACCTAAGGAGGAAAGGTCACGCAATCCCTAGCTTCCGCTTGGATTAGAGATCATGCAGAGGAATAGTAAGGCCACTGAAATCTTAGTGCCACACACGCACACATAAAAACCAGTCACACACATGCAGGAAAAGCAAATCCAAATACACTGTACTTAATAAAAGCTGGGAGGAGATTGGGAGTTCCACAGGGAGGGAACATAAGCTCTGAGTAACAGGAATAAGCACTTAGCCTCTTGAGCACTATGAATTACACCCTAAGACACCTCACACACACACACACACACTGTGATATACTGACTTGTCTGCCAGGTCCCTGCTGCTCATACTACGTGGTAGTCTATTAACAGTGCATGCTTGATGAGCACATGGCAGATTTACAGCCCATAACAGGTGAGCTGTATAATGCTGCACATGTTCTACTCTGTACACGGTGCATTGTATTCACACCTGCTGACATACTGAAAACAATCAAAACAACCAAGCATTGCAGAAATGCTGATCCATCCGTGTGCATAATGCATGCAAAAGTGCACACGGTTAAGCACACAAACAGTTGCATAAAAACCCTAGGGGTGGGGGGGACAACTTAAATAATAAGTTAAATAATAATTTTTTTTATTTATACAAAATAAAAAATCAAGATTCCTATTCCTATTCCTAGTTATTCAAATATTAATAAAGTAATAATATAAATTAAGAAACAGTTATTTGATATACTTCCATATGAATAAGCCGTCCTCGGGGAGAATAAGGTCCCCAGAACACTGTTTGACACTAGAATGATGGCTACTGAGATGGATCCTGCTAACATAAACAACGTAAAACAGTATGAAATTGTTTTGTCCTTTTTAGGACAGTTTGTTCTTCAGTTTATTCACCCATGAGAAATCAGAAAGTGAAGATTTTTCTCTTCTCTTAAAATTTCTTCCTAAAAACAACATAGTGCACCTTTAAATTCCCACATTTCACAAATCTATTCCTGTATATTAAAAAATGCCATTATTTCCTCTGGCTTAATAAAACTGCTACTTTAGTGCAATGTAGTCACATGTAGGAGCTACATCAACCACTGCGATCTTTGTTGGATGGAGGATTAAGCAACCTCTCTCAGAAGAAAGAGCTATTTTTGTGCTATGTTCAGGCTCCCACTGTTGTGTTAGTGTTTCACTCATGTTTTTAGCCAGACTGCTGAATACTGACTGTAAGTGGAAGTTGAGCCTACTATAGGACCATAACACTGACCAAGAGTTTCTTTCATTTGAAATAATTTAGGTAACTGTCATGGTTGCTGTTCTTTTTCTTCAACGATGTGAACAATGCAGCGTTAAAACAGACCTTAACATTTCTTCATCTAAAAAACACACACACACACAAACAAACAGACACACTGGTTTGGAGCTGCTTATTACTCTGACATCTCACACACAGGCAGTCATTGTTGTCAGTGGCCAGTTCATCTGAGGACAGCTGAAAATCACGCCACAGTCAGCCACAGACCTCACCTCATTCATTACAATTACAGACTAAAATGTCCAGGCTAAAATAGATGACAGACCCAAATATTTAAACAATTTGATTAAGATCAGATAAATCAGGAAATGTAATAAATGCATTTGACTAAATTAGGGGAAATTATCTGTCAGCTTGAGAGGAAAAGGAACACAACATTGATGTTTTTGGGGGTTCTTTTTGCCCGGGTGTGTGTGTGTGTGTGTGTGTGTGTGTGCATGTGTGTCCACAAATTGACTGAGATTTGTTGTCTGATAAAAGTAAGCATTGTCCCACCTGCTCATATCCATTCCTTTGAAATTCTTCAAAGCCAAAAATGTCCAAGATCCCAATTTCCAGGGAAGGATCACTGAAACAAATAAACAGATGGAGAACATATTCATTATTTGACACCACTTTTAGTCCAAGATCAATATTGCCTCACTCTGACAGGAGTTATCATGTCTGTGTGTGTGTGTGTCACACGCACATCTGAAGGGGGTGTGCCGTGACGTGTGCTGTTGACAGATTTATTAGAGTCTGTGGTTGGTGTGTAAACAAGGCTAAGCACACAAACATTCCAGAGGATGGGTTATCTGGTTATCACTGTGATAAGACTTCACAACATCAACATCACCAAGGATAGCGTGGCCTCCACCTAAGAGAGTGTTTTTGTGTGTGTTGTGAGACCTCCACATAAACCTTTGGTGTGTCCTCCAATGTTGTTCAGTATTTTCCATTTCAGTGTACATGCCTTTTCATGTATGTCACGCACTGTAAACTATTACAAACCTCAACTCTTAACTATGTCACAATATCAGTGTTGTCACTCTGAGGCCTTGTGTGAGTAACTGCTGCTGTGTGATGACAGATACATTACATGAGAAGTGTTTGTGATAACAGTTATCAACAGCTCAGGCTTCCAAAGAAATTTTTCTGGTGGTTTATAACGAAAAAGCCCTGAGGTGCACATACACACACACACATCAACACACACTCACCCTATGCTGTCATCCTGGCCCTGCAGGTAGTCATTGCTGCTGTTGACGAGATGGCTGAAAAGGCGTCCATAGATGGCCTTCGCGAGCTGGTCTCTGTACTGCTCTGACATCTCCACTGTGTGGCGTCGAGTGATCACATCACCTGACACAGGAAAGACGTGACAACATAAGTTCTGGCATTGTGATAGTACAGTATTTGTTGGCAGATTTTTAAAGGTTTTTAGTAATGACACTGAAAAATGTTCATATTTCTTTTAAAGGAACCATTTTCCCTGGGACATTATGTCCCAGTGAATGCAAAATGGGGCTGCACAATATATCGTTTTAGCATCGACATCGCAATGTGTGCATTTGCTATACTGACATCACAGGACGGGCGATGTCAAGTTAGGCAAATTCAACCTGAACGTTAAGATTGCAGTGCTTAAAATATAGACATTGTTACACCTAGATAGTCTTTGTGCCACGCAATGGTTGCAACATACTTTGAAATCACGTGCATAGACTCTATTAAGTTATTCAAGCTATTCTGTGGTGATTTCTGTTTTTTCATTTTGCAATATATATGTATATATATATATATATATATATATATATACATATATATATATATATATATAAATAAATATATATGTATATATATATAAAAATACATATATATATAAATATATATATATATGTGTATATAAATAACAACTAATACTTACTAACAAAAAGGATGATAATCCGCATGACCGATATTATCAGCTGATTTTAGCTTATCACAAATACCTCTGTACCTGCAAGTTTTTTTTTTTAACCATGCTGCCCTACAAAGGTAGAAAGGTATTTTCTCATTAAATACGTATTTTCATTTTCATGTCTTAAAAATCATGACCAATTATTTGACCTATGACCCCAAAATGCAAATAAAGCACTCTGTCTGTGTATTACCTGAAAAAGATATAAACAGGTTGTGCAATAGCAAAGTGCAGTAACTATAATCTTCTTGTCTTCTTCCTGAGAAAATCTAAATCTAATTTTAAAGTTTTATTTTAGTATTTCTAATTTCATATCTGTATTTGTTGTATTGTTTGCGTGTCAAAAGTCAAAATAGATGAGTAATTAAGAAAAAATTAAGCAATCCTCGTAATATTTTGTGAGGTTTAACCCATTAAGATGGCTTCATATATTTAGTGTCATAGTAAAATTCATGTTAAGCTATTTTGGGAATTATATGATCTCATACAATATATTCTAGTTCTTGACTTAATAGACAGCTAGTAATACAGGAAGCAAGTTTGACCTGGTTGTAAAATTTGTAGTTAATTGTAGCACTCTGGCTTTGTCAGGCTTAATAAAATGTGTCACTCTGCAGATATATTGGTCACAATAAGGGATACTTATGTGTTTATGTTAAAAAAAACAAATATAATTCTCTCTACATAACATGTGGTGCTATTTGACTTCACAGAAAATCCATTTTTCCCAATGTTTTTTTTTTTTTATGGTGACATTACGATCCCAAGATAGACGTAGGACTGATTTTACTCTCCAATTGCTTGTTTACATGTAAGTTGCTTCACTTTACTAAAAGCTAGTGAGTAGATACCTTTGAAGTACTGCACATCTGAGGTGAGGGCAGTGCTTAAGTCACTGGAGCACACCTGCAACATTCCAGAAACTTTGCAGAGGAAGACAGAGAGAAAGAGACAGACAGATAAATGATGGTGACAGGATAAAACATCAAATTAAACGCATTAAAAATTAGCTGATGAGCAACATCCCAGAACCTGCTGTGATGATGATATCACTCTGCCAGCACAACAAGCTGAGCTCCGCTACAGCTCATTTCCATTTAATAATCGATCACTGGAGCTGGCAGCAATTAGTCATCAGTGGATTTCTGAGCAGCACTCATAAACAAGCAGCAGAAACAGGTGACAGTGACCCAGAATCTCTTTGACATCGCTGGCCATGACATCACATCTCCCTGACAACGACTGGCTCTTTCCCGTTCAGGTGCTGATGTCATTTGTTTACCGTCTTGCTATGGTCAGGGGTCACAGGAGCACATGGAGCGGTTGCATAATGAGGGAGTCAGACAGAGAAGGAGAGAAAACACAGACCACAATAGCTAGGAAGTGTGAGTCTAAGAGCGACCTCTCCTCACCAAGTTTTGGTAGAAAATGCAGCTCACCAAACAGGTGACTGTCTGACCTTTAGCTCCCATTGGTAAGCTGCCAGGCAGAACTCCAAGGGAGAGAGAAAAGGAGGAGCTATAACGACGAGGTAAACAAGATGCACCCCTCCTCCCCTCACCTCCTCCACACATGTGACCAAGGTCATGTAACAGGGGCACTGACCTCTCTCCAGCAGCTGCAGGTCAGAAGGAAAGGCTGTATCGGCATCTGTCAATGCAGTAAAACGTAGGTCCCCAATATGGAGCACAGCGGATAGTAGCATAAACACTGAGTCGACCTCCTTAAAGAGAAAGTGGAAAAGAGAGAAAATCAAAAACACAGATTTACATTTATTTTTGCACTACATGAAATGCTGAGCAAACTTTTGATCACATCCAATCTCTTTTAAAGAACAGGACTTGTGATATTTTATATTTACCTTACTACCAACAAATCCCATGAAAAGACCAGAAACTATCATAAACAAAGAGTTTAATGGATAAAAAAGGATGAATCAATTCCTAAAAAAGCTTGCCACTGTGGTTTTTGTAAATAATATTAAAACAGGAGTAGCTAGTGTAATTGCTGGGGACTATTTGGAGCTGAGGATTTGTTACAGTTGTGTGTATTTTGGCATCATAATGTGATTAAAAAAAAGTGTCTGGAGCTGAAATGATAACTCCATCGAAAGGAAGTTAATTGCCTATCATTTTGATAATTGATGAATTGTCTTTTTTCATGCAAAATGAAAAACATATGATGGTTACAGCTTCTTAAATGTATCAGGATCTTTGTCATTTATGTCAGTAAATGAAGAGTCTTTGAGGTTTGGACTATTTGCTGGACAAAAGAAGCATTTTTTTTTTACAATTCTTTGGCAAATAGGTACTGAATCAATCAGGCTTTCGTCATAATACTTGTTGGTAGGATAATTAGTAGTAAGGTAGTACAAGTAGTAGTGGCTGTTCAAAAACACTATGAGCCAGACGTTTATACTGTGACAAGTGTAGGGCTGCAACTAACAATTATTTTCATTTGTGTTTAATCTGCTGATTATTTTCGTGATTAATTGTGTTCAAATGATTTCTTTTTGTCCGACCATCAGTCCTAAAGCCAAAAACTCTTCATTTATTATCAAAAATGACAAAGAAAAGCTGCAAATCTTACATATTAGAAGCTGGAACCAGCAAATGTTTGACATTTGGCTTGAAAAAAGACTGAAACAATTAAATGATTATCAAAATGATTGGCAATTATTTTCCGTTTAATCTACTAATCATTGCAGCTTCCGCCAAGTTTTTTCCTTGTAGATCCTGGTGTCGAAAATACACACAACCACCCTGCTTTATTAATCCCCAGCTCCAAATAGTCCCCAACAAATACCCTAGCCACCTCTGGTCAAATCACATTTTGCCAAAAGTGCTCAGCTGTTTCAGGAAATTATTTAACCTTTTATAGAAAATTAAACTTAATGTTTATGATCATTTTTTTAAAGACAGGCATCTTCTGTAGAAATGGATGGGCTTTGGGCTCGGTACAGAATACCAGCCTTACCCTTCAATGTATTCAAAACTTAAAGACAAAAATAGCATAAATACCATTTTTAAAAATCAAGCGCTTTTCTACAACACGTCAACCCTCCTCCCCTCATTCACACGCTTCTCCTCCTCTGTCCTACTCTCCCCTTCTCTCTGCCCTTGAGTAGAGGACACTTAATGGAATACCCCCTTACCCACTGCTCTGAATCTCTGAGAGGGGGATGTTTGAGATTGAGGGTGTGTGTGTGTGCTTATGTGTGTTTGCGTGTGTGTGAATATGCCTGCATGTGCACTCTCCCAAGGCAGGATATTGGAGCTGATATCTTGGAGATAAACACAAGCATTAGTCTCTGTCTGACACTCTATACACAGTCAGACTCCCCCCAGCTTAGGAAGGAGAAGAAAGAGAGCGAGAGAGAGAAAAGGAACGATAGGGAGTGTTAATGACGATTGACCTTTGGGTCTGGGCTGGGAGTCATCCCCTGATTAGACTTAGACAGAGACCTATGGGTGGTCTATCACTTCCACTCCTACTCCCCCACTTCTTCTTCTCATGCAGGGGACACCAGTCCTCTGTGATAATACCACTATCTTTTACTCTATTCCTCTGTCCCTAAGGCCTTGCCTGCGTGTACTGACTGCTGCTGGATTAAAAGGTGAGATGGTGGTCACTCACTGCTGACAGATGCTGACTGGGAATCTAAGAATAGAACCTGATAATGGGCTGGGAACACAGCGGGTGGTTCACAGGACGGACTGTACCATACACTGAATAACACTACATGCGTGCAGTATGCATAAATCAAAGTGCTGGCTTTTGCATCTGGTCACACATTTCATTATCGTCTGTAGATAGATAATTGAAACACATGAGTCCCACTTCAGTATCCTAAGATTTTCACACATCTAGGTCAAATATGTCATAAGAGACTGATGACGCCTGTCTCATTTCAAATGCTTCTTGTGACTGAATAGGAAGGACACACTGGTGTGTCCTCTGCAGCCCTCAGTGTCCTACAATCCATTACGCAACGGTCAATTGGTTAATGGAGCATGAGCAACCCTCTGCAGCTTGTAAAGCTAGGAAATTATTTGTGACCATGACATTATTTACCAGGTATTACTGGGACAAGATTCTGTCAATATAATTTGAAATATTTTACTTTGCAAATTAATCAAAAGCCCAGAACATTATCCATCAGTTTTGCTCGCCTTGAGGTTAAAGTGTGGACAAGGTCAAGGCTCAGTCTGGAGCCTTTAGCCCTTTGAAGGACCCATTTTTTTGGGCTGCATTTTGTGGAGGACCCAGCTCTGGACTGAGAGACACTTAAAGACTAGAGCTAGCAAAAATAAATCTCATCAATGAGCTCATAAGTGGTTAGGCACTTATTCATGTTTGTTTATTTTCCTCCTTTTATTTAGGACATTTCTACAAATTATTAGTTAGACATGCACTCCATGTATGTTCGTGTTGCCTTCATGCAAATGTTCTGCCTGAATCCATACAATGTTGAAGAACGCAAAGCGACAAAAAGACAAAAACTATTGGTGTAAAGAACGTGATTTGCTAAACAACAGAGCATAATATATGACGATAGATGTTTTTTCTATTGTCATACAATATATACTTCATATCGCACAGCTCCATAAGCGGCCATTTAAGGTTCTGTGACATCATCACTGTAAATGACACTTGCTGTCAGTAGCCTTTGAATAAACAAGCCAATCAGAAACTACGCAGTGCAGATCATTACCTGCTTGTTGAAGCCCAGGGCTCGCAGCGCCTGTTTAACTGCTGCGAGGCGTTCCCTGCTCTGGGTAGAGGCTGTAGCGACTCGAGGGTTCTCCCCTGGAAGGCCTCCACCAAGATACCTGGAGAAAGGACAGAAGGATGGAGCCATGTGGACCAACATTTCAGACAACCAAGAAAACAAAATAAACGCAAAAAAGAGGAAAAGATAAGTCCCATGATTAGTGTAAGACAAATCAGGTTGCACTGGTATTAGGTTTTCATGGTACAATAACGATCTTAGAGAATATCACGGTTTGACCGTATCACAGTATACTGTAATACACAATTGTTATTATTATCGGTTAAAATTACTCTTTAAGGGATGAAAATGGAAGGGTTTTGTGGTTGAACAAACACATTATAATTTCACAAATTATTATGTCCTGACAGACCTGTGAACTTTGAAAATATATACTTATTATGGTAGATTTCATTACCGCTGATAAGCAAATGTAGACCGTATGGTAACTTTCAGTTTTCATACCATGGTATACCTTCAAACCGATAAAACCACTGCACCCCTAACGACAACAGGTGCATTGGCTCCAAACATGTCCCCAATGCGCTCCACAGGAATTTATGTGCATATCTTTGTATAAGAGAGACCTAGAACCACAGGTTTTATGAGGCAGTTTTGTGTTGATTTACGCACGGTTTCTGTCACACTAAGTAGAGTGTTTGGGAGCGAGGGGAACGGGCAAACAGGGTTTTAAATTTGCCAGACTGGTTTACACAGACAAGGAGACACAATGGGCTGGTGTGCTCCCAGAAGGGCTAGCGTGCTTCTCAAGCTCCAAAACAGACCGATTCAGGTCAGTGGTTATCACACAGTGGATAACAGCAGCTGAGGAGTAACTTTACAACTAAGAACACACATGAGTAGACGCACACAGACTTACACAAGAGTGTGTATGCACAGATGTTCAGTTGTTGAAAGTTGATGATATTGTTGTTGATATCATGTATTAATGCATTATATTATCAGTGTCGGATTGAACCGTAAATTGTGAGCTCTGTAGCTTTTAAGTATCGTGCAGGTCATGTGAAGAAGTTATGACTGGCCTGCACCCATATTGTATTGTATTTTCATCAGTGATTTTATGAACTATTAATTTAAATTAAGCAGTATACATATGGCAGCTGACACACACGTACCTATGGGCCAGGACATTGTTGAGGTAAAGTGTGCTGTTTTCCTCAGGCGACAGGCCTTCAGCCATCAGGTAGAAGATGCTGAAGCTGTGCTGGTGAGGACGCAGGTGGATCAGGCGAGACTTCTCCAGCATGTAGGCGTACACACGGGCTTTAAAATCAGATGTGTTTTATGTTTCAATCACAGGTGTGTAAATTACATTTCAACAGTGCTGATGATAGTGGAAAAAAGTGAAAATTCAATCTGTGGTTTAATGGCCACTGCTCTGTGATCAAATTAACTGGGGTAAAATAAGGTGAGCAGAGCTGTAAAAATGTAATAGTACAGCACCATAATTATGGGCTTTTACTGCCCCCCGCTGGTGTGTAACTGCTGTACCTGATTTCACAAAGTAATGTCATTGTTAAGCTTGAATGGTTTGAATGCTCTCTGTAGTATTATAATAAACTTAGTGATCCAGACTGTCAAAAATACTATATTTACCAAATTATCTATTAATAAATATTCTATATAGCTAAACAATCAAAAACAAATATGCGTGGAATTCTAAAGAAGTTTCAGAATACAATATACATATATAGATATAAAAATTTTATATAAGTTAATTAAAAACAATACTCATAGTAATACTGAAAGCACTGAAAAAGTGCTCTACTGAAAGTAGAGCTTAGTAACTATCAGTTTATATTGAGTGCTTCACTGATATAAATATAAGTTACCTCTGAGCAGAGTCCTCCTCTTGTCACAGTATTGAATGGTCAACAGTTTGATAAAGCGGCTTGAGTTGTTGTTCCTCCGAGTCTTTGCATGACCAAAAGCCTCCAGAATACAGTTAACCTGCGTATTTGATCAAACAAAAGGACACTTTTTGGAAAATCATATAAATAACTTGCATTTAAACTGCAGAGTATACACACCTTTCTTTTCCAATATCATGAATCCACAAATAGTATCTCTCTCTCACACAGGTTTCTAGACTTGACACAAAAAGGAATTTCTGCTCCCATTCTGCTTTCTACCACTAGATGTCATTATGCATCCATTATGTGGGTGCTCAGTATTTTCCGTGTCCCAGGATGATCAGAGAGCAAGCTGACCCAGTTATCGACTACATAACGATGACTTCATCAGAACACACTCCCAGGCTACACATGCTGCTTTGTTACCCAACTGATAGACTGAGAGCAAAGCAAGTGAATCATGTGTTAAGCCCCACGAACACGACGTAATCTTAACTCAACTACACGACTGGGAATATAACAAGGAGTCATGTAGGGGTGACCTAAATGACAGACTTTTCTTCTCTTTCTTTCTCTTTTTCATATACAATATGATATTTCTTATCCTAAAATAAACATTTGTCTGTTTATGCTTTTATCAAAAATGTCATTATCTATTCAGTGATTGTAGCCCCTCCTAATTTCCTGCAAAATGTGCCATGGATGGGATATGAGTATTTGATGTTCTTTTGTACTCTACTCCCGATGCTCCCTCAATTTTCTCTGCTGCAAATGCTGCTCTGCTGCTCAAGAAACAGCATCATAAGAGATAGAGCCACCTTAATGGAAATTTTTGATGATACAATCAGACACAGGGTCTGAGTGCTCCAATGGTGTCTTTGACAAATGAACAGCTATCAAGCAGAGTAGCAAAGATGACCAGTAAAAGGCCCTATACTAATCCATACATCTATTCTCTCCTCCTGCACAGCAACAAAAGAACAGTATGAGACATTTACACAGCCATTAACATTTCCTCAGCACGCCGTGTGCTACCTGATTTTATAATGCAGAGACGACAGGTGAAGGAACAATAAGCACAGTAAAACATAAGCACAAGGAGAAAGGATGTAAGATTCAGTCAGATCTTCACTTTGAAGAACACACAAATATTCATGAGTATCTCTATGAGGACTGGCTGTGTAGAGAATGGAAACAGAAATGAATGAAAAACAGCACAGATGTCTCTTGCCTTTCTTTCAAACTGCAAAAAAGTAAAAAGGAAAAAAAGGAAAGAGAGCAACAAACGATTCAAATCTCCAGCCCAAGACTTTACAAGTTTCTTAGCAATATAAACCTCGAGGACACCCCCACCTGATGACTGACCAGACTTACATGTTTCATTCTGGGCTCCAGAGCAAAGCCTTTGGGGCTGGAGCGGGCTGTCAGGTGTCTCACTATGTGCTTACAGGCCTCTGTTTTCCCAGAACCACTTTCACCACTAAAGAGACAGAAAAATGCAGATTTAATGCCATTCATGCCTTAGGTCAGTGTTTTCCAGTCAGTGTACATAAGGGACCCTTCTCTATCAACGCCTAAGTAAGTGACATATTCTATGGATATTTCATAATATATTCAATGCATAACAATAATAGTACAGAACAAGTGATGAACTGTACAATTAACCCAAATAGTGAACACAATAATTGCAGGAAGTAATGACTGTGAGAATCTTGAGCAGATTATTTCCTGATATTTTTAGGAACTTTTTATACAATTCTCTATAATGTATTTATTATTTTTTAACAATCATACATACTTCATAAGCTTCTCTTTTGATAATTTTTTTTTGATAAAAAAGTGTTTTCTCCTCCTTGATGCTTGGCTATAGTTAGCTCTTTGGTTATTTTAACTGCGTACTTTTCTAATGCAGGACTGTTTAGCAGAGAGTGAAGGCTCTGTGAATAAAGCTCGTGTTCAGGTCTTCATCATGCCCTTATCCTGTAAATGATCAACCATAATCTAAACTTTAAAAATAACAACTTCATTTAACGTTTTCACAGATATGTATGAAATACTGAGATATAGGCCGACTGGCTTTTTAATTTTTAAAAAAAAAACTTCCTTAGACCCTTAAAATCAAGAATGCATTGAGACCCCATGTGAAGCTTTGGCAACCCTGATGTTATTACTGTTTGACATGTTGCCATTGTCTCTAATGATCCATGTCTTAAAGGATAGCTTTGCAAATTTTTCTAATCTGTTTTAAAACAGAATCCCATATGAACACTGAAATAGGTTTTACTTGCTGTGATCATTCCTCCTGTTTTTACTGGCCCTAAAGAGATCCTGATACAGTTACCCATAGAGAGAGACTTTTATACTAAGGACTGTAGCTTTGGAAGATGCCCACTTGAATACAGTGGGCAAAACCAGTTTGAAATGGGCATCTGACTATTGTCATTAGAAGACTTGAAACAATTTGAACTGATCTTTTAACGATAATAATGTGCTGTAGTTACTGTTTTGCAAAGGGAGTTTCTACATTATTATTATTATATATATGTAAACAGAGTAGGGCTGCACAATCAATCAAAATATATCCTATTTACCTATTTCTTTCTATTCCTTTATATAAAAGGTACAGTCTGGCCTCTCATATTTTTTTCTAACTGTATTTCTTGTTTGTAAAGAACTTTGTAAGAAGGTTTTTTTCGAAAGGCGCTATATAAATAAAGTTGAAGTTAGAGTATGAATTTAAATAATGATACATTTATGTTGCTGTCATTGCTTTAGCATTTTCATATATCACCACATGTATTTTAAATTGTCTTTTTAACTTGCTTTTAGAAACCTGTAAACAAAAGAATAGATGCATTTAAGTAAAGCTAGACATCAAGAGTAAAAGACAAACTTAACAGTCCAACAAGCAAGCATCTGTGAGTGTTTGACTTCTCTGAAGAATGTGTGTTATGCATTTGTCATCAGGGTGTTTCCCACATCTGTCACCTCAGTTGCATGCCTCCACCCACCTGACATCACCCCTTCAGGGAACCCCTCCCATTAAATTCTCAATCGATCCCCCTTCTGTCTAACACAACTAATGCTGCTCCATCGACCACCACCTTCCACACGCCGTAACTGTCACAACTTATTTGGCACAGGAGGCCCGGTTTTAATTTGCCGTTGAGTGGATTTTAAATCCGACATAAGGTACCTCTACAGTACATGCTCTGACACTCACCGACATGCAGAGAGTTGAGACCGGCGTAGTAACACCAAGCAGATGGCTTCAGAAGGTCAGAAGCCTTTACTAATGACCGCAGTGTGCTGTGCTGCGCTGTTTGTCTGTATGTTGCTATATTTCCTACTAATGGACCTGCTGAGTGTGAAGTCCAAAGGCCTTTCCACTGTCTTTTCATTTACCAGTTTTTATTAGATTTCAAGGGCATTTTGTTCGAGCGCTGGCCTCGGGGATCATGCCCACTGATTGCCTGAAAACGTGAAGGAGTGTGTGAATGTGTATATATGTGTGTGTGCTTTTGTGCATGTGTGAGGAAACAGGGAGTGAAACAGGAAGCTTGAATGAAAGAGAAACAAGAAAAATGAAGGAAGCAAGTGAGAGAGAGAGAGTGTATATGTGAGAGTGCACAGTAAAATGTCCTTGCATGTGTGTGTGTGTTTGTGTGGGTAAGTGAGATGGATAGCCTGTGGCCAGGGCGCATTAACTCTCTGCCAGATTGGTTACAACTCAGCGGGAATGTCACTGGAGAGCCGGAACGGGATTTAATTGCAATCGGGGAGCTGCCTCCGTCCAGCCGAGGACAAAGGGCAACTTCCACCTCTGTGTGAACACTGAACAGGTACAGCTCAGGCCAGGCTGGGAGCTATTCATCTCTCAGGTGTTCAGTGTTTGTGAGAGTGTGTGTTTGCGTGTTGGAGGAGGGGGAGGGTGTACCTCAGGATGAAACACTGCGGGCGTCTCTCTTGCAGCATCATGTGATAAGCTCTTTCCGCTGAGGAGAAGATGTGAGGCGGCAGAGAGGAGCACAGACGACCTGTGGAGCTCAGGTACAGCTGACTCACCTAAGAGAGGAAGACAGATGCAATCAATCAAGACATTGGATCACAGCCTTATGTAACGATACACACATGGGCTGGGCAACACAGAGGATAAAGTTTCAGCAAAACTGTGAAACCATGCTGGCTATAACTTTCCGTACCTGTGTCAACCTCACTAAGTAGGTGTGGTTTACCACGCAATCTGACCATTTAATCCAACCCAAAGTGACTAAGCTATCAATTAGGTGTTGATTGTCTTCAAACCTTTCTCAAAGAGTGTTTCCGCAGACCATTGGCGGTCCATAAGCGCACCCTAGTGGTTTGCAAGTAGAGTTGGTAAAATGTCACGTTTTAAATTAAGTGTTTCTCAACCTGTCTGTGACTCTGAATGACTTCAAAGTCTCATAGTGAGTGAATAGATGTGTTATTTTAATATTAAATTAACTTGTACATAAATTTAAACATTATTATCTGAATTGGCCGTTTTGCTGTGTTGCTGACCATTTTGTGACACTGCCTGCGTAACATACAGTATGTACGCCGATATTCCGCTTTATTTTAAAAAATGATCAGCGCAGTGGGGTCTGTGGGACTAAAATTCTCCAGTGTGGAGGCAGACATTGCTTTACTGATGTCTCAGAAATAACAGCACAATTCTTTCCATTAAGATGTCAATGGGGACAATGATGCGTTAGTAGGCTATGCTATTTTGTAAGACCGTCATCTAATTAGGCTGTAATTTGTAATATACTGTTGAAATACGCTGATTGTTTTTGGGGATGTTGGGAAGTTAAGGTGGTCCATGAATTTTTTTTTTCTTGGTGAAGTAGTCCTTGGTCTGAAAAAGTTTGAGAAACACTGATTTAAACAAATATGTTTTAACTGACCAAGAAACTTATTGTAGCTGGTTAATTTAAAATAAGCAGTAGTCATAGAAAACATTTTGCACTGTGCCGCCATCGTTTTTGGGGTGCAACAAGATACTGTATTATTGCACAATTTATCACATGTACACATAGAGCTAAAAAGTATTAACTAAATCTGATTAATTGTCTAGTCTTTGTTTGCACACATAAAATACCTTTTTTTTTTTTGTGAAATACTGCAGGATTATTGTTTTTCAAAGTCATAATATTACCCAGGGACCCAAACTTAAAATGAATGCCTTTAACAATTAGAGATGTCAACTACGTCCTAAAAATGTTGACAAGTTTTTATTCCAGACTTGGAATCTACCGACTGAGGTGTTTGGAGAATGTTCAGATGTTCATTCTTTATCTTTATTAGAAGAACCTCGTCTAGACATTATTATTACTTCAGAAAAAGATCTGCTTGTAATAGAAACACCAAACCCAACAAAAGAAGCTCTTTTTCATTGGAACAATGAAACTTTAAAAAAAACATTTTTGTTTTATTTTATTTATTTATTTATTAAATAGGAGGAATAAATAACGAATTCTGAAAAGTCACATTTCCACTTTTGTAAGTGTGTCATACAGTGAACCTTCAGTTATCTATCATAACTGAACCCCTGGTTGTAACCAGCCCAGCAGATGTGTGCCTGTTCTGTATTTGTGGCTTTGGAAGGAGGATAGGTTGTGGCCCGCCAGACCAGAGGGAGTGACAGACGGCCAGCAGATCACACATGTTGTGACATATGTCCTTCACACACTGGCTCCTCCCTGCTCCTCCACACACTCTCTCTGCTGGGTAGGGATGCCTGGAGTGAATCCAGACACAGGCAGGAATAGCCAGAGCCAGAGGGGGCCTGGCTTCATTCAGTCATGGCAGGAGAAGATGTCTCCTCCTCCATCCAACCCCTCCTAGGTCCACATGGGCGAGCACTAAGCTGGCAGTAATTCAGCTATTTCAAAATGAGTTATCCACTATTTGAAATAAGGCAACACACACACATGCCTGTTGGTCATTCACTGAGTCATTCTCCTCTTGCTGTTGCATATAATAATATGCTGCTTTTCACCAATAGAGATGGAGTTTTAAAATTAATTCTTTGAGGGATTCTTAAATTCTTCTTAAATTCTTGGAGAGGTAGTGGTGTGTGAGTGTGTGTGTGTGTGTGTGTGTGTGTGTGTGTGTGTGTGTGTGTGTGTGTGTGTGTGTGTGTGTGTGTGTGTGCTCGCTAAAAAGGATCCTTCTCTTCCTTTACTGATGCAGAGTCAGCCCTGTGCTGTGTATCACTAACAGGAAGACTGCATTATTTATCAACTACAAGGTCCATTTCATCTGTTCATGTTCTGCTTATTATACAGCAAGCACGCCTCCATTATAGTATGATTCTGCATGTTAAATGCATAGCCTGTCAAATCTAAAGCCATGTGTTTTAAGACTGGATTACAGACCTGCAAGGTCAATATTTATACCATTTTCACACTAAAATTGGCGTCTATATGCAGGTTTTTTAAACACGATTTAACCTGCTAAAAATAGGTGGTTGACTCCTTTCCCAGTTTCACGCTTGACATCACGAACACGATGCAAACAGGGATTAGTAGAAAGCAGCAGATAATATCCTGTACCTAATCAGACTGCATCCAGTAGATGTTTAGACTTTTTTCTTGAGCTGATGATAGGGCTGCTCGATTATGGCAAAAATCATAATCACGATTATTTTGATTGATATTGTAATCACGATTATTAAAGACGATTATTCATTGATTTGAGAACAAGCATTTATTGAACTTTTAACTCTGGTATTTCTTTGAACACGATAAGTTTGAACTGAAAAATGCAAATAAATAAGAAAAATATTTTAATAAAATGAATTAAATAATATGTAATGTAAAAATAAAAAACCATAGGTCCGTTGTGGTGGCAAAATATAATGCTGTTGACACTTCTCTTGCAACTTTTCCGCGACATTCGTCATAAAGGGCAGGCAGCGCAATTCTGCTGAAATGGTGACGTGATGGTAACACTGACTACCGCTTGTCCAATGTGTTAATCAGTTTATTGAACCCCGGCTCGCTAACGGTGTTGATAGGGCACATGTCTTTGGCAATCATGTATGTGACGGCATCCGTTATTTCTTCATGCCTGCGGGAGCCGGGTGGATGTGCCTATCTTGCACAATATCTTCGTTTGTTCCGAGTCAGACTCCTCGAAACCGAAGTGTTTCCACACCACAGAATTCGCTTTATCTTTCTTCCCGACCAAAGGCTCCTTTCTGCCATCTTCTACCGTCTTCTTCTACACATTTTTTCCAAACACGCACGGCGTGGCTGAAAGCGAAACTGTTCAGGCGGGGGCGGAGCGGAGTGCACAGGTGGAGATGGAAGGGTTCGCTGCATTTACCACACAAGACACGGCGTGCGGCAGAATGATCGTTTTATTACGATTATCTTGTTTTCATGATCGAGGGAAGCCAAAATCGAAATCGAAATTGAAATTCAATTAATCGCCCAGCCCTAGCTGATGATACAAGTATCTATGGAGTGAGACATCTCGCTTCTTTCTCATCTTTGTCTCAGGTACTGACATGACGTCCAGTGACAGGGTTACTATGGTTACTCTATTATATGTTTTATATCAGTCTCGCTTTCAAACTCACCGTCGACTGAACAAAGTGCGAATGCTGCTTGATGGAGTCAAATGGAAAAGTATTTACGTGCATATATTGTAAGCCTATCGGAAATGGGGTAATTTAAATGTGTGCTTACCAGAGTGGAGTAGATTGGCAGCTCTTTGTTTGGATTGACCAGCAGAAGGATGTGTCCAATGTAAGTCTACAAAAGAGAAGAAATAACAACACTTGAATGAGTTTTTACTCTTTAACTCAGCTGAGAACAACAAGTGAAACCAATCTTGGTAAACATTCATCATTTTGGTGTGAGGGTGCACTGCTCTTCTTCAATTGGCTGAAGTACAGTCATAATTACCTACATGTTGCCTCAAGCTACAACTGACCTGAAAATAGAAGTGCTGTCCCTCTCCTTTCCTTAAAATCAGTATTCATGGTGGCGACAATCTCTATTAACATAAGATTATGGTAATCTCATGCCAGAGAAAGGTCAGGAAAGGACCTCCAATGATAACCTCAGCAATGACCTCCAATAAAAACAACAAATCTGCCCTCCCACTCAGCGCACACAACCCCCCGAGGCCATTTAGATAAAAATAAAGCAACTTCCAATTTCTGACCCTTTCCACTAAAGTGCTAACCCTCCGTTTCTCACAAAAAGTCCCAGAGGCTGTTTAAAAGCCCTCTCTCCTGGGCATTGCTAACATTCTGTAACAGGCTGCTCTGTCCTTAGGCCCCGGCTCAAGGTTAATGGCATGAACAAATCTCACTGCTTGCGGACAGGGAGCAAGCTTCACACTACAAGTTTCCTGTAAGTTAAACTTGTCTGAGAGCTAACTGACTAGTGTTTAATCTTGTGACATGCTTGTGAATAACCCAGCCTTCATCAGTGTCTTCTGACATATCCTTTCACAGTTCCTTGCCGCTCTCCTCAGGGGTTTAACGCCGCACTGGTCCTTCTATCCTGGCAGAAGGCAGCAGACCACTCATCAAAGCCCCCTCTCTGACCACCCTGCTGAGAACATATGGAGCATTCACTGCCTTTGTCCTCCCCCTATTTCTGTCCTTCGCCACATCTCTGCTTTGTTCACCTCTTTCTTGAAATGCCCTCTATAATGTTCATAAGGTCGGGTACTTTAAGTATAGAAACAAGAGGGAGAAGAGGAGCAAAGAAATGAATTGATTAGAAAGCATGAAAAGTGTGAGCTGTTTTTGGTCTTTTCGAAAAGATGGGTATTATGTTAAAAACATCATCCTTAAATGTGAAGCTATTACTTGCTTATTCATTTAGTAATATGTTTGCTACAGACAGAATGGAGTGTGACTGTACCATGTGCACCTCCATGACGGAAGAGTTACACGCAATCAGATCAGGCGTGCTCAGAAGTCCACATGATAGCTGCTCTTTGTCCACTCACTGTCCTTTCTTTTCACCACTTCTTCCTCCAAAATGGAACGTACCTCAAATCCAGCCCTCATTATTCTGTCCTCTAATGATTCTTTCTTCTTCATCCACCAATCTACTGCCTTTTATTGTCATCTCCTTATCTGTGTCCCCCCGCTGTGGCTAACCCTACTGTCTGTCGCCCATCTGGGTTAATAACAGACTATTACTGCCTCTTCACAGAGAAAAGGGTGCACCGGATAGCTCCACATTGATCTGGTTCCAGTCTTTATAGAGCTCAGTCCCCGTGGAGAAGTACGGGCCAGACCGCAGTTTTAAAGGAAAGGAGAAAATGACAGGAATGTAAAATGGACCAATTGTTGGAGATGAAGGCATTTTACTTCTGAATATAGGCATGGATCTATCTTTCCAATCAATATAAATGGTATTGATTATGAAATTGTCCCCCAGTGTAAGTATGTGTGTGTATTAGAATTAGGTACCACTCTCACACGAGTGCAGAGGGTCAAAATGAGAGGGAAATGGATTCAGCTCATGAACACAACCTTGTGTACAGACTATAAAAGATTTAACTACATGCAGGAAAAAGAATTCACCACCAGTCACTCTGTGTAAAAGAAGACTGGTGTCAGGGGTCACAGATATAAATATTATCTTCACAGTGTTCTTCAGGAGAGGAGGTACATTATCCATGATGCACTGTGTGTGAGAAACACTACATGTACACATGCTGGAAGGAAACACTCTGCAGCTGGTATAAAGAAAATGTGATGTGATCCCAACATCACACTCTGAAATTCCCAGAACATAAACAACACCACAGTCCATTACAAATAAACAACTACGGTGGCCAAGTTATGCCCAAGAGAGTGTGTGCTTTGGGTTATAATGCATGTTTAATGTCGAGTGGGGTTCCTTGTTTAGTGGCACGAGGATGTTCTTACGTAGATTTGGTCATTCCCAAAGCGCTTCTGCATCTCGTAGAGCAGGCTGCTGTCGGTCAGCTCACTGAGGGACGCCAGGTCATCGTTGGGAGCTGGAGGCATCAGCTTAACCTGAGGAAAATGTGAAGTGAGCCTTAAAACTAACATGCAGACACTTTTATGTTATAAATTTAAAGTCTGGGACAGTGGTCTCCAGTTATTCAGATATTGCAGGACATTGTTCCAATCAACCTCTTTACCAATTGATTGATCTCTTCTATTAAACACTTTGACAGGGAAACTACTACTGAAATTAATTGGAGGATCTGCAATGCTCAGATGCACATTATTGGAGAAATCTGCATCATATATTGTTTAACAAGTACATACTTGATAACTTTCCAAACACTGCTGCTGAATCAAAATCTTTATGACTCCAATTTGAGCAGTTTTCATGTTCTCATTGCTTTTGTCAGATATCCTGCCTCGCTGCCAGTGGAAGAACTTTATGAAACACTAATGAAACCGTTTCCAAAGTAATTACGCAGCATGTGATGTTCGAGATAAAAATGAGGACAAGTGGGCCTGATGATGATGAAGCAGATTTGATATGCAATGCCCGCTCTTCCATCCACTTGCTTAAAATACTTCAATAAATTTCTGATGACATGACGCACACACAGGATGGGCTAATCAGTACAGTCATTTTATCTGAAATCACAGAATCAAGTTTAACTTGAAAAAGACAAAAGTTTAGTTGCACCAGAGATGAGTTTCTTTGGTGTGTGACAAGCCTCTTCTTCATTTATAAAAACAAGGCAAAGTAACAAATAAAAATATATGAAATCTCTCTTCTTGCCTGACACTCCTGGACGTTTTGTTATCTGTGCTCTTACTGTCTTGCTTTGGTTTTTGTTGTGAGAGGACACAAGAACACAAGGTACCTGCTCCAGTTTGCTGGCTCCAGAGCTAAAGGGGCCGTCCAGGCCATTGTCTTGGGAGGGTTGTCGGCTGAGTGCTCCACCTGCCTCTCTGAACATAGCACACTTCTCCAGCAGACTGTCCCGCTTTGAGATAGGAAGACCCAAAGGATTCCTGAGTTGGTAAGGAAACAGTAGATGGAGGAACAGAGAGCACATGATTGGATGAGAGAAAAAGGGGAAAAAAGATTCAGAATTTGAAGAGTAACCATAACACAACAACTGTGCTTATTAAATTGTTGACCCACAGGTTCTTGACAGGAGTGTTGAGGTCGTGTGAACCTCCATCATAGCGTTGGTCAGTGGAGGGTAGAGGAGCGGAGGGGTCCAACAGTCTCTGCAGCCAGCTCTCCTCTGCATTCAGCAGCATATCAACTATGGGCTCTGATGCAGCAATGTCTGGTGACATGACACAAGACAGGTTCATCAGCACAGCAATTTGTTGTGAGATTTGAAAATCATAGAGTTTAGTTTACTTTGATAGAGACAAAAACTCTGAAAATGATTTTCTCACCATTGTTCAACACTGAGTGAGAGTGAAGAGTATTTTAACATTGTTACTGAAAGACCTTCATTCTCTAGGCCCTTTAACAACCAGGTACATCTTTCTTTTATTGTCTTACACCATGCCAACCCTCCTTTATGATCCATGTGGATGAGCCTGCATTGGTGCAGAATGTGAACCCCACTGCGAATCAATCCAACTGTGCTTAGGAGGAGGGGAGTTAAGATCCCCCCCTGTCTGTAATGAGGTCTAACAGGGCACCAGGGAAGGGGATGGCTTCATCCTGTCTTCGTATTTCTGTGTGACTGACAACCCCCTAGACTCCCATCTCCTGCTCTGGCTTTTTTTTCATCATGTGGCTGCTGAGGAGGGGTGAGGGGCTCCAAGTGAAAAAGAGGGGGGATTGTCTCAGTCTCTAATGGCTTGCTTCACATTTTCTCTAAGCCTACATGCTAGAAGGGCTATTGATTAAGGCCAGAGTGAGGCAGTCTGAGGTGTGATGAAGCCATGGGAGTAAATGGTTAGAGGCAGCTATGATATTCTAACTCACAATGGAGAGGTAAGGAGCCCAAAGCCCCTCTGTGTGGTATGTTTCATCACCATCACACAAGAGATGTGCTTGTACAGACAGTCACTACACTATATTCATCAGTAGCCTGGTTCAATGGGTGGTTTTATGATGGTTCTGTTGAGGTATGAGAATCAGGGACTTTTGCCCCTGCTGTGTGTGTGGGAGGAATTCACAAGATTGATCAGGATCATCAGCCAATAATGGCTTTCACTCTGACATCCGTAAAACTATTATAAATATGTAAATTAACAGTAATACACCAACAGAGAGACTGAGCATTTCACAGAGAAAACATTAACATATTATTTAAAAAAAATATTCATACATGAGAAGTCAAAGAACTATCCATGAGTTTCCTGGAGAGGTTACTGGGGAAACGATGATGGGTGATACTTCCCATATCAAAGTAAGAAAGTATCATAATAACTGACACACCAGCGACACCTTCAAGGCTTTAGAAGAGTTAGCTAATTTGGCTGAGCAATAATAATAGTGTTAGCAGTATTCGCTCGATAAAGTCGCTAACCTAGATCTTCATGAATGAATGATAGGCGGTACCAATCGCTCTAAGAGAGAGGATTCTAAGAGCCGTTACCATGGAAAATGCCAGTTTCTATTAAAGGGTAACTCCACCCGTTTTACACATTAAAGTGTGTTTACAGGTCTTGGGTATGTACTACTGCATATGTGAATAAAGTAGTATAAAGCATTCTCGGCCTCAGAGAAAGCTTCTTGTAATCTGATAGACTGCCTCCAGTGAATAAGATGCATTGTGGGTAATGTAGTCGCCAGGTTTGAAAAGCAGTCCACCACTCTAGCACTGCACTCCAATGACCCTGCTGAACTCATTATAGACAGTTTAAAAACAAATGAACAAAATCGAGATATCAACTTTTTTATTCCACGTATTCTTCTTCTTTTTTTAAACCAGGTGCCTACATTACCCATAATGCAACTTAGCCACTGAGTGACATCACTGGAGGCAATTTATGAGATTAAATGTATTTCCTCTGGAGCCACAAAAGGTTTTATACTGCTTTTTCACATATGCAGTAATACTCCCCAAGAACTAAACACACGTGTAAACACACATCAATATGTAAAATTGGTGGAATTATCCTTTAACTGACAGGCTGTGCCAGTAGTCACGCCCACAATTCATGCAAGGTGGCATAACATAGCATGACTCCCTCCCACTCCCCCACCTTGCCCTGCCCTCTGTTTCCATCATCCATCTCTGTAGTAATGTAGTAAGATCAAAACATTGCTCCACAATCCGTGTATCATTCGTTCATTCGTTTTTCAAAATAAAACCAAAAATAAGAAAACGAAAAAACAATTCCTTTTCTCAGTATTCGTTTCCTAAACTAAAATGAAAAAACGGATAACGACTCGTCTTTTTCAGTTTTCGATTTTATGCTCAAATGAATAATGGAAAAAACGGATAACGAGCGTTTCCCGTTTCATGTTGCAAGCATTTGGTACCTACACCGGAAATTACCGTCACCCGGAAGTGGCCTGGAGCAAAGCTAACGTTAGCAGAGCCAGTCAATTCTCTGACGTTACCAGAGCGTGGTAGAAATCTCGGCATGCGTTTTACCATCCTCAAAAAGCTGTCCAATTATATCTGCATGATCCTCAAGTCCTGCCATTATTTTTGTTTTGCGCGCCCTCGCAGTACAGAGACAGAGACGGTCACTTCCGCTTCCGGCTCATTGAACTTTTTTCAGATCAAAATGGGATAAAACATGAAACGGGAAACGCTCGTTATCCGTTTTTTCCATTATTCATTTGAGCATAAAATCGAAAACTGAAAAAAACGAGTCGTTATCCGTTTTTTCATTTTAGTGTAGGAAACGAATACTGAGAAAAGGAATTGTTTTTTCGTTTTCTTATTTTTGGTTTTATTTTGAAAAACGAATGAACGAATGATACACGGATTCTCCACAGCACCACTACAGGTCAAAAATCTAACAAGGTACCTTTAATGTGAATTAAATCTAGGCGGGTGGGATTTAAAGTGAATCTAATTACGATGTCACTGTAAGAGTAGGTCTCATTTTAAAATAGATGAATCAATTTGTTATTTGCATCTCATTACTTGGAAATGTCTTTGCTGAACTATCAAAATAGGAACCTCTTAGACAAACATCCACGAACACAAATTATCTTTATTTCGACCTCCTCTTTGGATCTTGTATGCTTCCATGATTTGAAAAAAAACAATACATGTCCCTGGATAATGATATGACAACCAAATTGTCAATTAGTAAATTAATCACATCAGCCCCTCTTGATTACTGCTAACACACAAATTGAATCAGTGTGTGTGTGTGTGTGTGTGTGTGTGTGTGAGTGTGAGAGAGAGAGAGAGAGAGAGAGAGAGAGAGAGAGAGAGAGAGAGAGTGCTGGTATGAGTCAGGTGTTAATGTTTTATTTCATTAATACATGGGCACAGATCATGACACAGTCTCATTCACTTTGTGTGTGTGTGTGTGAGTGTGTGTGCGTGTGTGTGTGTGTGTGTGTATGTGTGTGTATGAGCCTGTGTTTCATACAATCACAGTGATTATTAATGCATTTGGATCGGCTGAATATATCAAAATCCATTTCTCCGCTTCTTTGCTTCATTACCTCACGCTAAAACACGTTAGCCCATTCCCGCAGCAATACTTGTGTGTATGTGTGTGTGTATGTGTTTGTGTGTGTGTGTGTGCGTGTGTGCGCGCACGTGTGTGTGTGTGTGTGTGTGAATGTATGAGTGCAATTGTGTGGATGCTTAAATGTGTTACCTGAGGGCTTGTCTTGGTTGCAGTTCAACAGAGTCGGGTTTACTCCGTGCCTCAGGAGCTGGCTAACGATGCTTGTCTGTAAGAGATGGGAGAAACACCCACATCCATTTCCATTAGATCCCAGAAAAATTTAAACATTTCTAGGGCACTGCTTCTTTTTTTCAAACCATCAGTACAACAACAATAAAGCTTTCATTTGCAGATTTCAAATGTTTTGTTTTGTTTTGTTTTGAAGAGAAGAGATGTGGTGGTTATCCCCACTTTTATTGCGACAGATGTAGATATGTAAATGTAGGACATATTGTGACACTGACACAGAATTTACACACTGAGCAGATGATACATGCAGTGTATGTCACACATGACAGGTCTAGACAAGTGTTCCCCCTGACTGAGGAGATCCTTTAATAATGAGCATATCTTCCATCACAAGTCACAAAGGAAGAAGCCCATAGTCGCCTACCCTCATTTCTACACACAGTGACATGTGATGGCTGTCACCTCTGTCCTCTGTTCTGGCTGGGTTCTGTCTGTAGCAAGTATCTGCAGAGTTACTCAGTTTATTGATAATAGAAAAGGATATTCATCATTTCTTGGCGCAGTAGGAAAGATGGCATGACCCAGAAATGGTCTCAGCAGCAATAAATATCAAAGCATCGTTTCAAAATGAAAACGATGGGTATGGTTGATAATCAAACACATCTACTCAACCAGAGCTAATTCTAGGAAAACATTCAAGGAAAATAATAAACCAAAATAAATCCCCTCCTACTGTTCACATTTTAGACTGCTCTATTTAGCTGCATTGCAGCAAACACTGTTTAGAGTTCATACTGTCAATCACTACCAAGGAAAATACTTCTGATTGTCTGGAAGATTTCCACTGAAGTTGTATGCCAAACATATTCCCACATTTTTACAGTTAACTGGTGCATACAGTACAGTATATTAAACAGCAAGTACCCATATTATTAGGCTTAAGCAAAGATAACAGCTGGTGAAACTAACCACAAACTGAATGAATTCTACTTGCTACAGATTTTTAACAGCTCACTGCATCAAAAAACTGGATTAAACAATTATTTGTCGCTCCCCATTGACTACTGTCCAATTTTTTACTGAAATAAGGCCCCATGAGGTTCACTGAAAGGGGCCTGACTTTGGCTCTCAATACCAGGTACTACAAGTCAGGATATGTCAGCTTCTGCCAATTCATTTTAATATGACTCCTGGGATTCCCCAAACTTTATGGAAGGCGTTTACTGAAATGGATTAATAACCAACATATGTTTCTGATTGCAGTTCCAAACACAGAAGTAGGAGAATTTCTTTGTACTACGGCAGTGTAATAAGACATCGTCTGCAGTACGGAAGAGAGTGACTCAGCACATTCAGCAGAGTGGCTCTGACCCACGCCAACAGCTGGTCGGCTATGAGTCCACAGCATCTCTACTGCCCACAAACCCTGTCAGCTGCACTCACACCCTATAAATACTGACGACACGTCAGCGGCACCACAGGATCTGAACTCCTCAACGGGTCAAAGTTTGGAGGAAGACCAGGAAAAGGTCATCAGTACATAAGGATCAGTGCAGACAAAGCAACCTCACAGAACAGTTTTAATTAAGGTCCTAAATGTCCTTTAAATAATATTTGTGAAGCCTGAAAATTAATCTGAGATTAATATTAAAGTACTTTCATATAAATCAGGTGGTAGCGGCATTGCCACAGTTTCTTTCACACCTTCATTATAATACTGAATGAATTAATCCAATCCCAGCAGGGCTGTATTTTAACATCCCCTCACCTTTGTTTGAATTCAACACAAAACTATTTAAAATTCTTCCCTCAGGAGAGCACAACTTGAAAAGCCTTGACTCAAACCAACAGAGGCAAAAGCTGGGTTCTAACTTATCACAACACCAAGAGAGGGAAGCTTAATTAGCTGCAGTAATAGGGTCATACATCTTCTTAAAGGGTCAGTGCAGTACATGCGCCACACTGCAGAAGGGGTCTTTGGGTTTAATGTAGCAGTTAGTGTTACAGTTGCCAGCAAGTGTATCTAGGCAACAGTTTGCTTGTGCCTCATATCAGCAAAACCTCTTATTAGCAGGGCCAGTGATTCACTTGGCTGGATACATTCACACATCTTGAAGCCATAACGCGCTGCATCACTGACGTCTCACTGTCAGAGCAGCTATAAGGGAATGGTGACAGGAAGTGAGTGTTAAGAAGGCTCGGGGAGTAGTTGGTATGCAGGAGGCAAAGCCCTGGCACCAGTAAGGAGCCGATGGCTGAGGTGATTTAGCACTGTGAGGGAAGCCTGATCGATTCTCCAATCCTCTAGACTGCCACTCTTGAGTCAGATTTACTTACTGTACATATTATACACAGACTCACACACACACACACACACATACATATACATATAGAGTAAGTCTGAAAACAAAGAGACACAAGGATGTACATTTGTACATTTAGATCCACTGATTTTACTATCATCTATCATCAGCTGGATGAAGAAAGAGGAAACAAAAGCAGCAGAGCCTCATGAATGAAACAGAGAAAGGCTGCGAGGTAACAGAGAGGAAGAAAGGATTTTAAAAACACACTCTAGCGGGGAAAAAACATGCCTTAAGGATAGATGAACCAAAGACGTAGAGAGCGACTCTAAATACCAAATGAATAAATTCTCTTTGTCAGCAGCCGAGCACACAGCCCAGAAATGTAATTAAATATCTAGTTGGGTCAGCAAGACCTCAACATGATCACTTCCCCTTCCTTCATAGCTGGACCCTTTCCAAACCACCAGATACCATCGCTCCAACAGCTCGCCTCTGCCCCATCTGGAAATCACTCTCCTTTCCTCGCAGAGAGACCATTAGACTGCTAACCTGAAATGTTTTGCTGTTCTATGCCAACAGTTTGACTGTTCCTAATCAATAGGAACAAAAAGAGTGGTTTATCAAAGTGCGTACAGTTGTACCTGGAGGCAGCTTCATCAGAGGAACGATCCATCCGTCAATAATTTCCTCATTATTTCTTGAATGACTCCAATCACATTGGATCATGGCAGCTAGATGACTTTGATTGAAGGGACTTCTTCAATAAAATCTACAACAGTTTGACATTTTGTTGACCAGTTGAGTTACCTGTCCATATTTAGCAGCCAGGTGAAGAGGGGTCCAAAAGTTGTTGTCAGCAGGATGAGGGTCCGCCCCACTCTCCAGCAACACAGACACCACCTCTCTGTAACCACTGGCACATGCTATGTGGAGCTTCAGAGAGAGAGATAGAGAGAGAGAGAAGCAAAGATAAAGTTATGATAGCGAAAAGGAGAAGCTAAAATATCTGGTCAGAGAATAAATGTGATCTTTCTTACCAGAGTGACCCCATCATCACTGGGCTGGTTGAGGCCTCCCCCCGTGGCTATAAGCTGTCTAACATCAGAGAGCATCTTGCTCGGCCTCTGCGTCTTCATGGTGTGCATGGACGACACATCCACACCTAAAAAACACAAGCACGGTGGAGACACATGTTGGATTAAAGGCGGAGGAAGTGAAGTGAAATACAGTTGATGGTTGAGTCTCATTCCCATCAAATGCTGACGCTTTGGGTTGGTGGCTCAGCAATCAACTATCTTGCTCCAGAATCGCTGACTCCACCTTTAGGTCTTTAGTTGTCATGCTTCAATGAATAGTTTGGCATTTTGGGAAATGATTCACTTTCTTACCAAGAATTGGATGAGAACTTCAATATCACTCTCAAATCTGTATGTTAAAAATGAAGCTGGAATGAGGAGATGTTAGCTTAGCTTAGCAAAGCATAAAGAGTGGAAACAGATGAAACAACTAGTTTAGCCCAGTCCAAAGGAAAAAAAAAATCATCTGTAGAGCTCACTTATTACTAAACAGTCAAGTATAAAAGTCATGTGTTGTGGTTTTAATAGGCATTACATGCCGGACTATTTCTTGGCCGGGAGCAGTGGACTTCCTTCCTAACTCCCAGTGAGAATCCAAAAATACATATTTCCCAAAATGGTGAACTATTCCTTTAAACCTCAAACCCAATATTAACTACTACTACAGTAACTGACTTGCAATATCTAGGGTTGAGTTAAATTTAAAGAGTAACTCCACCAATTTTACACATTAAAGTGTGTTTACAGGTCTTAGAGTACAACCTTATATGTGAAAAGGTAGTTTTAAGCCTTTTGTGGCTCCAGAGGAAGCTGCATATAAATTGCTTCCAGTGATATCACTCAGTTGCCAACTTGCATTATAGGTAATGTGAGCACCAGGTTTTGAAAAGGATGAAGAATGTGTGTAATAAAAAAGGTGATATCTCTGGTTCTGCTGTATCGATTTTGATCATTTGCTTTTAAACTGTCCATAATGAGTCTATCAGTATTATAGACATACAAATGGACTGATTTTCAAACCTGGCGACTACATTACCCACAATGCAACATGGCCACTGAGTGACATCAATGGAGGCAATTTATCAGATTACATGCAGCTTCCTCTGGAGCCACTAAAGGCTTTATAGGCCTACTACTTTTTTCACATATGCATACGTACTCCCCAAGAGTACACAGGTTAATGTGTAAAACTGTAGAATGTGTAAAAAATTACCCTTTACTTATAGGATTCTAACAAGATTCTCCAGTTTGTGCTGAATGCTTGAATTGCAGTGGTTGTGCAGTGTCAGTGCTGGATTACAGCAGAAAAGCATGCAATTTTAGGAGGCTGTGGTGGCTGTGTGTGCAGCACAGACAGTGAAAACACCCACAAGCTGACACTGAACAGAAAACCCTCTTGTGCAAAAACCAAAGCCTGGCAGCTCGAGTGACGACCCAAAGTGATCCTGATGCTGATGACACCTAAATGAACAAATCTTCCAATACTCACACAGAGCTCCAGTCCCTGACCTGAACGATTCAGGGCCAGTTTGTCTCCTGGGTCCACACAAACAAACAAAGGTCTACAAGGGCATCTATCCCAAACTATGATTAGTGCACAGCTCCATAATCATATACACAGAGTGGACCTTGCTGTAATAGCGTGGATTGATTATCAATGAATCTATATTTCACTCGGATAAGCTCTAGGCCACTAACTAATGGGACATTTCCAACTAGACTGGTTGGATTAGTTAATCAATAAGTTTGTCTTTGCAAACAAATGAGAGCCACAGGGCGTGTTCCTTTCTGAGACGTGCTCATAGGAACATTAATGTCACAGACGACAATACTTATTCTCTCCAGTGCCAATACTTGGCATCCAACACTACATTCAGTGAGGACAGTGAGCAGAAATACGGAATTTCTATTTCTCCCTGATGTAGAGACACATGGACAGTCTGTCTTTTTCCCACAACCACACAAACTTGATGGGGATGGAGAGCATGCAGCCAAGTTGCTATAGCAACAGAGGCAGAGGGAGCCTGTGAGTAAGAGTATGTTTCATGGTGGCAAAGCCCAGTGCGATGGGGGAGTATCAGGGGAGCTGAAGGTAGGCAGGAGGGAAGAGATCGCCACGGGAGCTGGCAGACAGAAGCAGAGAGAAGTCTCAAAACATTTCAGTGCGTGGCTGTCTGTGTGTGTGTGTGTGTGTATGTGTGTGTGTGTGTATGTGTGTGTGCGTGTGTGTATGTGTGTGTGTGCGTGTGTGTGTGTGTAGGGGGTCTGAGCTTTGATGAGTTAGCTGTCTGCAGTCAGGGGCTTCAATTTGTCATATAATCCCTGTGGCCATTGACAGATGGATGAGGGAAGACCCTCCGTCATTGTCTATATCTGTTTCTATTTAGCTTTGTCAAAACGATACCCGTCCCCCTCTTTTTGCATGTCTCTCTGTATTTCTCTGACACTTTTCCTTGTTTCTCCCTCTGTCACTCTATGTGTCAGTGTGCCTCCAACTCTCCTGTGCTTCATCTGGGTTAATCGCAGCTCCTGAGTTGACCTTCTCCTCTCTCTGCGGGAGACTAGTGCCCCAATCACAATCCGCCATCATTAGGCCTGTGGGTGTACTTCACCTTCACACACACACAGAACACCTACTGTTTAACTGCCGGTACGACACATTAACTATTCACATGATCGCAATAACTCCTAAATGAAGAAAAAGGGAATATTTACTTTTTCTCATTCCCCACTGTTAATAAAGCTCATGATGAATAAAATGTGATGCTTTACCGTTTTCCTCCAGGTGTTTTCGGAGGATATAGCTCGTTTCAGTTCCCTCAGAGGCGTAGTCCAGAGGAATGTTTCCGTTGACGTCCTGCAGCAGAACGTTCACGCCGGCCTTCCAGACGCAGGGCAGGAGAAAGCAGAGGAGACACAAACAAACAGAGTTTTAGCTGGGGCCATTCATCAGACTTGAATCGATGATAAAGTGGGCCCCATTATCTTGGCCTCCCAGAGGGGTGTACCTGAGTAGAGCCATGGAGACATAAACAGACAATACAGCGTGTGAATTAAAGAACTCATTAAATAAATGCCCGGGGGGTGGGGCAGCGAAGAGCGAGAGCGTTGGTGACCGTTACCTGGGATCATCGGGGTGAGCGCATGTGCGCATGTGACAAGATTAATGTGTGTTTACCAACAAGGACCGCGCCAGAGCAGTCTTCTGTTATAGCATTGGATGACATGGGAGACCTTCCCTCTGGCTCCTTTAATGACTCATAGTCTGACGACAGCGCAGTCGTTGGTCACAATATGGTTATGATTTATTGCTTCTCTTTGGAGGAATTCTGCTGCACTCATTATTTGAAAAAACGCTGCAATGCTTCACCAGCAGAGCAGAAATGTGCAAAAGCCACGCAAAATGTACTCATGTAGACTTTTACTTCTGTCCTTTTCAGTTTTATCACCCCCTCTTCGGGGTTAGGTACTAAAAGTAACAAACATCCTTTCAAGTGAGGATTGTCAGCATCCAGCCATAAATCGCTTCCTGTTGTTTGACTAAACCATAAAAGACAGGCCGGTGTAACGATCGTAGCTGGACCAGGTCTGATAACATGGACATGGGAGTCTAAGTAAGGACCCTTATTGAATATTTACAGCTAATAGAATTCTAACGACCCAGTTGCAGTGCGGCAAAGAGATTTACGACCTAGTCCTCGGGCAGAGAGGGAATGGATGGGGAAAGCGAAAAATGAGAGGAAGAGGGCTGATGGAGAGAGCCAGCTGACAGAGCAAAATAAGAGCTGTTAACCTGAGTGATCTGAAAACTGCAAAACCAAAAGCACAGACTGAGCTTTAAACCCTCAACGCAACCTTGACTCTCAATTAAAGGTTCTTTTCAATTATGAAAAATGTTTTGCAGATATTCATCCAAATGCCAAGCAATTACAGTGCAATAAAGGCAACACAATGCTGTCTATTACAGTTATCGGAATATCTGTTCTGGTGAGCTCTGCGGTCTCATTGTGCACCCATCTGTGTTGTCTAGGAGGAGCTGTTTTCGCTCACTTATGAGGTTAGTTAGGGGTTAACAAAGGGAATTAATTAACATTAACAACTATCAGCTGCTGACTATTCATGAGCAAACAAGAAGCCTTATCTCAACGTGAAGCACAGCTTGAAGAGCAGGAGATGAGATGATGAGCGAGTCAGAGAGAGTGCATAATATTATAGCCCCTCCGCCCACCACTACCCACACACACATAGAAATACACACACTCAGGCACACTTCATTTCCCATCCCTCCCTTATCCTCTAATGTCAAATTTGGACCGCTCCATCTTTATTCCTTAGATTTGTGCTTCGTCCCCAAACGGTGATCAACTTCCTCATAAACCTGACAGCTCCACTCAGGTGGCCTCTGCTAACATGTGAGTGTGTGTGTTAATGTGAGTGTGTGCATGTGACAGTGTGTGTGTATGCTGTTTTGTTGGTATAAAGGGGTGCGCTTACCCAGACGATTCACTTCAAGGTCCAGTAAAAGTCAATAGGGGTCGGGCTGGATGAAGTTATTAGCTGACAGACAGATATATCTCACTCTGTCTGTCAGGAGGTCACTCTCACCACTGGACTCACAGCTCACTCACATTACAGCTGTATAAAAAACAGTGGGGGGCCAGTAAAGTGGCCAACAATTGTATCAGGGGGGCCTCCACTGATCCCTGCCACCAGTTTATGCATGTATTGAACGTTTTTCTTATAAAAAGGCTACTCAAGCAGTTACTTTTCAAAATAAAAGAATCTTTTTCATGTGAAAGAAGGTCATATTAGAGGTTGTTTCATAAATATGTATGATTTAATTTGTGCTCTTTCAAAGATAGTGTAGTAAAGAGCTGAATGACTTTAAAACAGTTATTTTTATGTGAAGATTTCTTTGTGTCCCTTGCATAATAAACAACAACAACAACAACAAAACATTGGTACCGGCTATCCGCCAAATTGTTATTTTAAACATTGGTATCGGCCAAGAATTTAACAATCATTGCATCCCTAAGTACACAATAACAAGAGACTAAACAACATAACACTGGATAGTATGAAAAATGCATTACAGTGAAAAAAGGCTATTCTTGCCATCCTGAGCCTGGAGTAGCTGTACACAAATTGACAATAGAAAACTGTCACTAGAGAAATAATTTATGTGAAGTTCTGTTATGGCATACAAAGCTCCACCAGACAACCAGACACAGATTATGGCAAAGGAAGCATGATGTGTGGGCCAATCGATCCAGAGACATTAATCATGTGTCTGAGCTCACATGATAAGTGCTGACAGATATAAACGAGCTGATGCAGGCTGGCAGCCATGCAGGCTGTGAGGGGTTAACAAGTTGACTTCTGACCCCCGACACGCTCCCCGCCACGATATGATGAATCCACCTCGGACGTCTCTGAGATGGAAATCTGTTAATGCTACGTTGCCCCGTGGTTCATGATGGAAGTTGTTACATGCAGTGACTGCCACAGAATCAATAACAACTCTGCACTGAAGGCTGTCCCTGGGGCTGAGCGCTGCTGAGCTGGACACTGTCACAGCTCAGAGGAAATCAGCCAAAGCAAGGAGTTTTCACACACTTTATTTTTGTTTTTTACTCACACTGTGCATTCTATCATTTTTATTTTCTCAATTTTTATTATTTCCCCAAAAAATACAATCCAGTGTCAACAAATCCCTCAAACTTGATTATTGAAGAGTTGCACCAAAAGAAATGTACCAGAGGCAGCATGACAACCGAGCAATGACTTTATTATCTTTAACTGATTGCACACAACATCTGCTTGGCTGTGATCTGCCATGCTGCAGCGATGTGATGAGGCAGAAACAGAGTCTGCTGCAAAAAACTGTAACGATCACCCTCTTTCTCAATCACCATAAAGCTTTTTTGTCTCTAGTTTCTTTTGCCACACATTGACCATCATGCATACCGATGAAAGGATAAGACAACACACTGTATTTTTAACCACCCTAAAACTGACAACAGTTCTTCATGATAAAACTTACATGTGCATTAAGATCAAGATTTTGTTATACCGAAGCAGGACTGTTCACAAACTCTGCATCTGAACAAAGACATGAAAATATTATTGTCGATAAATCGTTAGACTTTAAAGGTTTGAGACTTCAATTAAAGCATTTTAAAGAACGTACAACTGTGCAACAATTGCTTAAGGAACCACTATCATGTTTAAGTGAGGCAGGGCTATATTATCAGCAGAAAACCACCAAAAATTCAACTGGTGTTAAGTAGAGTTCGGTGCAGCCAGGGGCCCGCTGGTAATCGACTTCAAAAGACTCCAAGTTCACAAGTTTTAAATTCATCATTTACAAGCACGGAAAGTGGGTCAGTCCTACAGTTGTAACTCCGCTGGGTTTGGAGCTATGAGATGAGAAAAAAACATTTTGGAACAGAACGTGTCTCCCATGATTGCCTTGCTACATCTTCCTCTGCGCACGTTTAGAGACTTAAAGCTAGTGTCTCACAGGGAACTACATTATCACAGAGAAGAAAAGGAAAGAAGGCTGAAGTACATTGGTGGTTCATAGTTAAAAGCCCCATTTGCACTGGACTAGTATTACCCAGGGAGTAATTTGGATTAATTGCAGAGGTCAATTATACAGCAGGAATTCATATTTGGCAAACAAAGAGGTCACCTGATAATAAAGCTTGACTTAAGTTCCATCAGGAAGACTGTCTTAAATTCAAATTCATTCACAATTCTCTCTCCCACCAGCATTTACTCCTTCAGTTAAACCAATCAAATTTTGCCACGATTAAATCAACCAATCATGTTGTTGCTAACAATCGTCAACATCTGTTCTCATCTCTGCTGTTGTCAGCTGTCATTTCAGCGCAAAATCCTTCGGCCCTGCTTCACCCCATTCCCCTCTAGGTCATCATATCCAGTGTTGAGGGTAAGCTCACCACGGTCCACCTCATCTCATCCAGATCTTCAGTCATACATCTTCAACCCATCACCACCACCAGTGTCTGGACTCTATCTGGGGTAGTGGGTTTCCTTTACTACTTTCAGCTTCACCTTCCCTCTTAAAATATAATAGATGTCACGACAGGGTCTAATCACCCAAGACTCATATTTCTCATCTGATGTGCACATGGCAATAAAAACATTATTTATTGACTGAGGACGAAGTCTCTCCTGATTGAAATGTCAGTCCTGTGCGAATCAGTATTTGGATCTAGGCCTATATGAAATTTCATCACGCCTTATAATATGTTGACCAGTAGACAGCTGTGCTGCAAAATCAGCTATATTGACATTTAAAATGAGCGCAAGTGAAGTTTGGGAGCAACATGAGGTTGTCGCATTCAAGTACAGCCACAAAGCATCTGTTACTTGATCTAAATGAGCTACAAATGCTTGTAACAAGCGCAGTAAGTGTGCAAAACAACTCAAAACTAAATTATTAATGTGGCTGCTGAAGGACAGATGCCCCACTTCTGAAACACTGAGCCTTGCATCTTATCCAACAGACAATGTCAGGAAATTTGGGTAAAATACAGACTTTACTTATCCTGTGCGAATGCGTTGCAAGAAATGCAGACGTGTGGGGTTAATTTCTAAATCACATGAAATCCCCTGGTAATACAAGTCTTGTGCAAATAGGGCTTAAGATAGGCAAACTCATTTTTATCCTCATCCAGAGTCCCTCCTTTCAACACTGTGTCAAAAAGTAGCTTTCTCTTAGGGAGACAGGCAGAATTTGGTCTGTAATTAACTCTAATCACTTACCACATCTTTTCAGCCAGAGTTCAGTTACTTTTCAGTTTCATAAAAAAAATTTAAAAAAAGTGAAATTAGGAAGACATAATTGAGCCACTAGAAGAAGTAGAATTTGATAAGTATCTTGTGGGCTGTGGCTTTGAATAGAAGGCCAGCTAAGATGCAACACATGGAGATCAAGAAACTCTGCTGAGTCATCCTGATCCATTTATACGAGCCAAGGCTAATCAAGAACTGGACTGTGTGAAATCAAATGAAGAGATCCAGAGTTCAGTCTGGTTTTGTTCAATAATCCGTTTTAATATTTCTGTGGAATCATTCATAAAAGCTAAACACCTTGTTATGTTTTCACTTGCTTAGAGACGCTCCACTGTGCCACTTAACTGGCACTTAATGCTGCCAGGTTCTCAATGACCAACATTAACCAGAGCTGAAGCTAGGAATAGGTTTAGGAATGTATTTAGAAATGGGCTGAGAACGAGATAGTTTAGAAACAGCTTACTCGTCCTCCTGCGGTTTGGAAGCAGGAGATAAGAGAATTAACATTGCTGCCAATCTGGACACAGAGCGACAATGCATCCAGACTCCTCATCAACCCCCCTCCCACCTCCCCTACTTTCCCCACAAGACAAGCCTGCTAACATCTCTGTCAGCAAAAAACCTCCCCGATTCTCGGCATAGGAACAGGAGACAGGAAATCAAGGACACAGAATCAGAGGACGAGTGGAAGGGGAGGGAGAAAGAGGTGGAGGAGTGGGACACAATAGATTAGTACATATTAGCAGCACTATTCCTTCCCTTGCCAATCAAAGATAAAGCTGCCAGTCAAGCTCCTCTAGCGAGACCACTGTTCCACTTCTCATTAAAACGTACACCCATTGTGTTCAGAGGAAAGATCTCCCTCATACAGCTCAGATAAGGCAGCAGAGCAGAATGACTGGGCACTGGCACGGCCTGTGGAGGAGGAGATGGGTGTCAAAATGAATGAATGGAAGAAAAAGGGACATTGCATCTCTATCGGAAATACAGCTTGACTGAAGCTATTTTTACCCTGTTAGACAGGAAGTGCCTTGGGCTCCCCTTTCAGAGAACATCTTCCCCACTGATTATCGCAGGAAAAGAAACTCAAGTGTTCATGTTACTCTAAAGAGACAAAAAAAAAAAGCACTCAATGCAAATGTGCACCATTTTGGAAATTAAGATGTTTCCAGTCAAGAAGAAGAAGTAGAATATACATTTCTGTCTTTCTGTCTCATGCAGAAAAACATCTAAGCTGAAGACTGTGTTCATCCAAATATCACATAACAGTCACAGATTTCCTGTCCTTCTAAAAAAAACAATGACAAACCGGCAGGCTCAACTTTTTTTTTTGAGTAGTAGAAGGCCAATTTTCTTTTTCTTTGTTCTGGGAAGACTAAAAACTTCCCTCTGACATTCAAGGTATCTTTTTCCTTCAACCCATCAATGTTTTACATGTTTATGCAATATTCACACAGTGAAAGAAGACAATTTTTCCACAACAGCATGCACAAGGGCACACGAGCAGAAGAATGTACAGTCAACAAACAAACAAAGGACATTCAGGCTGTGAAAGCTGAAAACTGTTTTGGTGTTGGAGTAAGCTGGAGGAATGTTCAAACTTTTCTCAGTGTTGAATCAGATTTTTTGAATTTCTTAGAAATTGCTTCCTCTTTGTGTCTTTTCTTTCTTCACCCCCTGCTGCTCTCTTCCAAGAGGGCTGAGTTCTGTGTAAATATGACCTCATTAACTAAAAACTAGTTCTGTTGTGGTAGTGAATGGGAAGCATTTAGTTGCTGCCTCCCAGGGAGCAGTATTAACTCTCTCTCCCTCTCTATCTTTCTCTCATGTATTGCATATCATGAAAGCATAACTCACTGAATAAATTGCATTTGCCGTATCTATATCACAGCCTGCTCTACACATGATGCAGCCTTCATGAACCTCTACCTTGAGGGAAATTAAACGCGTGCAAGTACACAAACACATGAAGCAACAGTCGTACAGTCACAACAGGCTGACAGATCCACTCTGCACATCCTTTGCCTGGCACCTCTTCAAACATACATTCCTCTCAGGAACGTCTCCTTCCTGCCCCGCACGCAGACAAACAGCAATCACTCAGGAACCAATCAGCAGAACCAGGCTGTACTGGATTCTATAGAGCTCCAGACTGCAGTTAACCCTCCCCGGATCTAATCAGCACCAGCACAACCGACCCAGCGACCGGGACTGGTTGCGCATACCCTCCCCTGCAGCTGGCCCTGCTCTCGTTATGGACCTAATCAGTACAACCACAGCTCTTGATGAGACAGATCCGACAAGAGCTGGAAACATCCCCCAACAGAACAGGCTCCCTCTTTGATATCATGCTAATGCCCTAAATTTTTAAATATTCTCATTCTCAGTGAATCATCCGGGTTTTCGAGAGAATGGAAAGTTGTGTTTCAGACCCTCGGTAATCCAAAACCCCTCGTCAATGGAAGACGCTCCACTTGGTGAGAAAAACTCTGGATGACTAATGTGAATACAGCCAGTACGGAGCTAGTATGCCAACCCATTCCAAAACACTAATCTAATTTGTTGCCGACACGCTTGGAATTGCAAGGATCAACAGGAAAATGACTGAAATTGCAGCCAAAAAGTGTGTCAATGCTTGTGTGTGTGTGTTTGTGTCTGTGTGTGTGTGTGTGTGTGTGTGTGTGTGTGTGTGTGTGTGTGTGTGTGTGTGTGAATGTGTGGCACTGTTTAAAATCTCATTTCCCCCACCCCCCAAATAAACTGCATGCTAATCTTTGCATGTGTGCGTCTTACCAGCAGCAGCAGCAGCACCACATCTGCGTGGTCACACACACACGCTACATGCAGGGCTGTCCACAGATCTTCGTCCTGCAGGTTGACATTCAGGCCTCGCTCGATCAGAAGCTCCGCCGCAAACACATTGTCATGGCGAGCACACTGCAGAATGTGACAGTAGATTTTACTCATTAGTAGTTTGTCTCCTGAAGCATTGCTGACAACTGTATAAACATTACACATGGATGGTTCAGAGCATAATAATTAATGTATGTGAAAAATGTACTGTACGGCAATTATTATATTCTTGTATCGCCACAGGGTAACTTGTGTGCAAGAATTTGTAGAGTGGTAATGATGAAGGCATGGAGAATGGTTATTGGGACACCATCATGACAGAGGACAACACCTCCATCCTCCATCCTTCCTAATGTTTCTAAATCCTTAGTAGCATAATATGCCAGAGAAAAATAATAGGCATTTTTAGTTCTGACAAAACAAAAACACATTGCTGCAACATTTTCTTAATGAATGGACATTTTCCAGTTGAACATAATTGGGTAAAATTTTCAGTACAATTATTGGAGTATCTTAATATTTTTCTACTTATAATACATATTCCATGATTGCATAGTATGTGTGTATGAGGGTCCTTACTTGCATTAATCAGCAGTGATGTGGGTATAATGACTAAGTGGGTAAAGGCAAGTATTACAACAAGTGGAACAGTCTGGTAAGTTCAGAAAATGACATCACTTTACTGAAATGCAGCTTTTAAAACCAGGTAAAGACAAAACTTATGTCATATCACAATATAACAATATCCAGATTCCTGTGTGTGTGTGTGTGTGTGTGTGTGTGTGTGTGTGTGTGTGTGTGTGTGTGTGTGCGTGCGTGCGTGTGCTTGTGCGTGTGCTTGTGTATCTTACCAGGTGTAGCAGGGATCCCCCAGAGGAAATGAGAGTGTTGGGGTCGGCTCCCTCCTTCAGGAGACGTAACACTGAAACACAACAAACATCCATATGTTAACACCTGCTGCATGTGAAGACAGGGGCGCTTAGGGCATGTAGAGAAGACAAAACACACACACACACACACACACACACACAGATCAGCTCAGTCACTCACTTTCAAAACCTATATGTGTTGAGTGTCCTCTGACTGTCCTTGACATGTCAGTGTGTGTGTGCGTGGTAGCTCCTTGCTCCAGTAGCAGGTCAGAAAGCCTCTGGGTTACAGACATTCACATCAAATGCCATAGGCTCCAGTGAGCCGCACAACCTGCTCACATACTGACACAGATCTACTGCAGGAAACACAAACCACTGCAAACAAGTTCAAGCAGTCGGCCGTGAACAAATGAGCAGACAGTAGTAGGCAAACAAGGTCACAGTGATTTTATATGCGACTGATATATCTTTTATTCAACATGAGAGCCAGAGAGAGAGAGAGAGAGAGAGAGCTGAAGTGTGTGACAGATAAATAGAGCAGAATGGACAAACAAGAGAGGGCTAGCAGAGAGGGTGGTGGAGTGCTGTGGTTTGGACATATGTGATTTCACAGACACTGACAGCACTAGATGGATACTGACTAGACCCTGGGACCCTGGCAGACCTTATACCAGCAAAACAGCCACCACTGTCACGCAATCCTTCCCCCCCACATACACACATACACACACACATAAATACTGTAGTCTTTAAGCTAAGCCAATGGCTCTGAGGACTGTTACTCCGGTAGTTACGGCGGTGATAATTCCGACTAATGACCCCTGTTGATGACGCCCATGAGGTCATTTCACTTAAAGGGTCGTTATCTAGACAGACCTGCTTAAATAACCTCATCTAACCCACACACAGCCACACAGAGAGCATGTTTTAAAACATGCTCTCTGTGTGGCTGTGTGGCATGCTGGATAAAAATCATGTGCTTATCTGAATTTAAAACCAATAAAATAAGCAAACTGGAACATACTGTAGGCCAACTGTCCATGTGTACAGATGATAAAAATAACTTTGCATTCTCACAAAACCACAATATGGAGTAAATAACCTGCATATATTTAAATCACCACAAGCTACTGTAAAGCTGTTACACTGATCTCTCCACACAGTTCAAACACCAAACTCTCTACTTCTGCCTGATCCCACGGATGTTTAATCATTGCTGGAAAGGCTACATAAACATGAACATTTACAATTTTTTGTAAAAAAAACAAAATTGTAAAATTTTGGTACACCTACAATAACATCTCAGCTGTTCTCTCAGATGGATGAAAAAAATTAAAAATAAAAGTATAAAATGCTAAAATGAGTTGCCAAATATATTTGGGCTGCCATTAATATACCTAGGCAGACCACCCAAGAAAAGTATATGTGTGGGAACCACTCTTATACAACAGCTCTGCAATAAATCATATCTTACGTTGTTAAGTTTTTGTTGAAACTTTCAAAGGAAGGTGTTGGTTAAACATTAATCAATTAGTCAATCTAATTACTGCTATCTGCTGCTAACTGTATTCCGTTACATCCAAAATCATAGCTACTGCTACATTGCTAGCTCAGTTAGCTGTGCAGCTAGCAGGACAACCAGGGGAGTGTTGGTGTTTACACCGCTAGCACAGGAACTTTGGACTAATGGGAGAAAGAAGTTTTCAGGCCCAGTGCTAGCTGGTTAGCGTGCTAACTTTAGGTGTTATCTCTACAACACAACACATCTTTGACATAACGTCAAACCTGCTATTTCTTCACATTCTGTTAATAATTTAGGTTGATTTTTGAACGTTTTAAACTAAATATGTAATATATAACAAGTTATTTAGCAAGACAAAATTCCAGCACATGTTGGTTTTCTGTCCTTTTTTATGATAGTTCAAAACCCAAACATGTTCAACTGATTGAACATTTAATTAAAAAAAAACTTTATTAACAATATTAATTGTCAAGAAAATCCTATCAAATACCCACTATATGAGTAATTGTGAGTTCTGAACTTTAGCTTAACAGTTTGAGAGATAGCCAAATGCTATAAGCTATATACCAGTAGTTTGGCATTTTTAGCTGAGAAATTACCTAAACATGAATCAATTATCAATACTGTGATTAACAGATTTTCTGTCTGTTGACTAATCATTTTAGAAGCACAGATACGAGGTCAACAGGCCAAACACACACTGTACACAGACATTTTCCAACTCATCTAATGGCATTCAGCTCTTAATGGACTTTAAATGGTTGATCAGAAACAACCATAGAGTCAATCAGCACAATTAGCTTCTGCCTTCTAAACATACTGTAGGGCTCAAGACTGTAAACCACCAAGTGAGGCTCATCTAGTGCTTAAGTCGTTACAAGGGAATAGATAATGTTCTCGCTTTCCTGTCTATCAAACAGTTTATCACAGGGCTGCTCATTAGTGAATGTAGAGCAGCCATTTTTAAGCATGCAAGGCTTCACATGATTTGCTTCTTAATAAAAATAAACTATGAAGTTAGCTATCTCTGGTCTGTAAAATTCCCCATCTGTTAGAGCCAGTTAATGTTAGTCTTTGATAGAAGAACCTAACAGAGTTTTATGGCACATTTATTGAATGTGTCTAAAGAGAGGTCGAAGGTCAAGAGCTACATATTGACCCTCAGGTAGTTAAAGAAAATAAGCAAAGTGTTTGTCTGGTATTGTGGCCATTAGGAATCAATAGTACTGTTGTAACATTGATGGATTCATCAAGACCAACTACTGTTCTAGTCTGTGTGAAGCCCACGTATCCATTGTGTCTATTTGGTATTTGCACTAGTAGTGAGTGCAAGCAATTAACATTTAAATTTTTCACAGGTTCACATAATTTCCGTATCTGCCATAAAACTATATTCAGGTGTCCATATGACAATTGACAGTTAATTTCTACTTATCACTTATTAAATTAATTAATTCTTTAAAAAAACCAAAAAAAAAACCATTGCAACATTGCAGTTAGGCTAATCAAGGGGGAGCCTTTTCCAAAATGTTTGTTTTTTTTATCCTACAGTCAATTTTCATTCCAAAAATATTGGAGGTATTGACTTGATTTTTTTTACTTGGAGCACTGAAACTAATGTTAGCATCAGATTTAGCATTCAACTTTTAAAATACAGCTTTGCACAGAACAAGGACTTCAGATTTTCATCCTGCATCTCTTTAAATAAATAAACATTTGGAAGGGATTTCTTAAAGACAAGGATCAGGAGTATTAATTACCACAGAAATGGTTTCAAAATGTGGACATATGAGTATTGTTTACAAACAGACGATGTAAATCACCTCTCAGTATTTCCATAATTCCAACAACTTGGTTGTTATAAAGTTATTGGTCAAAGGGAATTCAAGTACGGAGAGAGAAAACCATACGTCAGGCCAATATTAGTATGGAAATGAACGGCTTTCTTGTCTTAAAGCTCTAAAGCTGCTGGAAATGGAATCTAATCTGATTGGCTTAAGGTGAAATCCAGCAGTGCTGTTAAATACAATAAAGCAAGGATAAGCTGCTATGGCATCTCTATAATTAAAATCTGTTATCATATGGAACAGTTTTGATTTTATTCTGCTTTAAACTACAAAAAGTTACATTGTGAAAGAACACACATAAATAGCACTGATGAAAATGATCTAATTAAGACATTAGAGTTTTGCATGTATTTAGGAGCTGTTGAAGGTTTACAGTAAAGAATAACAATGTTTGTCTCTGCTGTAATGGAGTTGAAAGGGAAAAAGAACCCTGGTCATCAAAGAGATTGATATTCACTAAATTATTTACCTCCAGTAGAACAGCTATACGCTTGTCCCGCAGCCACAACAGTAATTTTCTCACTATGTTAAATCAGTCAGTCGGTGTTTTGATTATATGCTGATCTAGCGTATATATGTGTGTGTGTGTGTGTGTGTGTCTAATAGGAGGCTGATAGGGAAATGGAGAGTGGGCACGGAGAAAAGTAGGCTGTCATTTTGTGGAAAATTGCAAAACAGCTGTTCGAGACATGTGGAGTTTCCATGGCAACCAGATAGGAACTGGTAGCAGATTGGAAAAGAGAGAGATAGAGGAAAAAAGGACGAGACAGAGAACTCTAAATGAGTTGATATAGATTGATGGAACGGCACGCATCAAGAACGACAGCAGGACTGCAGCTAAACCAATCAACAACAAGTTAATTAGTGCTCCTCAGATTCCTGACGACTCACCTGCTCGCCTCGAAATCTGTGCCGTCATTGAGACTGACAGAGATCCTGTCCTTACCTGTTTTTCTGTTGGTGTGAGAGCTGAAAACAGCTCTTCAGGATCTCTTGCCTACACAGAAAATTACGAAGTAAGTATCCTTGACAGTTTAAAAAAAACATAAGCACTTTTCTGCTCCTGAAAAGAGCATTTGGTTATGCTTTCACCTACGCAAGGAAATAACATCACACCTCTAAAGCGATGGATGTAAGTGATAACAGTATTATTCTTTGTTGAACTTGAGCGTCTCGAGGTAGATATGATGACCATGATGAATGCACATGTTCTGTAAATACAAGATTGAAGGTTATTCTTCAGCCTCTCTTTTCAATTCTTTGGCTCTTCCTTATCTCACTGGACTGAGATTTTCCATGAATTTGATAAAATCCCCATAATGCGTCTTCCATAATATGCCACTAACAGCAGTATTGCCAATTTTCTTCATCTAGTAACCACACATATTCCCCCCATGTACAGCATCATTCCGTGGCAGCCACATATGAGATTCTGTTCAAATCCCTCGCTCTTATAAACGCCTGTCTCTCAAGTCCTTATCACACAGTCATAGTCACAAGAGGCACCGTCTCACCTCACTGCCCCATGTTTCTGAAATGAGCTTTGACATTTTTCCTTTGTTTCGATCCTGATGATAAAACATACTGTACAGTTTTCCAATAATGCTTAATTCTCTTGTGTGATAGGTTCTGTAAAATGGAGCCGCGTCTCCTAACCACTCATTCAGACATGAGATGTTTTTTCATGGGTTTCAAGTGTTAAGTCTCTAAAACGATGCCATGTATATACAGCTAACACTTCAGGGTGTTAATGCATTTTCAGAAGATTACATTTGCCAAAATATTATAGGGACTTATCTGCAAAACTCTTCCACAATAGTTAACTCACAATGCAGTGTATGTAGCCCCCATGATTAGCAAATATAGATACTGTTTATTCTTACAATAATCTGATACATATGTCCTTCAAAAAACAGATGTACCCCTGACAAATGAATCATGGAAGAAGCACTGTATTGTAATACAGTAGCTGTAGAGTTCCGCTCAGGCTAGGAATGATTGTGTAACATGGTGGATATCTCACTGCTGGAATGACATTCCTGTTTTGTTTTTGTTTTTTGCTATTAAGTACTTGTCAAGTCTTCTCCAGCAGACAGGCTGACTAGGACAACACAATTGCTTGTTTGTGAGCAATAGAGGCAGACAATCCAGGGAATAAGCGAATATGCTTTAATCCATTTTCTGCCATATTCAGGAAAAAAGTGTCATTACACACTTATTTTCTTTCCTCTTGGGCTTAATGTTGATTGAAACATTCAAACACAGGAGGAAAACTATCTAAATTGAATCTTAACTTCACACTGGGCTGTGTAGACCTCTGTGAGGGAATGAGTTCACAAAGTACTTTTCTTTTTTCGTGCTCTCCTACATCTTTCGCTCCTTCACATATTAACCTGCACTGCCAAATCTCTCAAGGCAAAACTGATGACTCATCATGTGAACCACAGGTTTAATATTAGAAGCTCAGACAAACACCACTGCCAATAAAAAGTTTCAATATGCTGCCTGACGATGCGGTTGACATTGAAGGGATCCCTGCTGTATCTGGTCGGAAGGTTTTAAATTGCATTCCAGTAACAGATATCATGACATCTTTGTCTACTTTGCGGGCCCAGGCCTGGTTCTGTCAAAAACATGACAGATGTTTGAAATGCCTCTGATCCCAGCATGCTCCACTGCAGTGAAATTTCAATGTATTCCTCTATTATTCATATTTGGCATATGGACGACACTGCAGCTGAAATTGAATGTATAAATATATATGGTTAGGTTATATACATATATAAAATTACATGTTTTCTCATCTAAATAGGATATCAAAGTGTTGGGTCAATGTGAAGTGGCAGACTCACTGATAAATAAAAGACTAGAAGGCAAAATCTCATCATCACTATTCTGAGTGGTACATTGATTTTCAACTTCAGCTGCAGTGTCATCCAGTATCTCCATTAAAATTACAGCAGATGTCCACACACAACATATAACAAAATAAACACCTTAATCTGCATGGACACATTTCCACACTGGATAAATACAAACTATATATATATATATATATATATATATAGTTATATATAACTATATACACTGGATAAATACAAACTATATATATATATAAATACAAACTATATATATATATATATATATATATAGTTTGTATTTATCCAGTGTGGAAATGTGTCCATGCAGATTAAGGTGTTTATTTTGTTATATGTTGTGTGTGGACATCTGCATGTTTTTTTATATCTGTGATCATTTTAATATTGATCTGAGTTCAATACTAAAAACAACCATGAGCACCAGTTCCGCCTTGTTGGAGAAATCCTCAGAGGTAAGATGTATTTAATGGCAAGAATTAACAGGACAATGGCCCGTTTAAACTTCCAGAAAACTGCCTGCTCTATTTTTTAAGAAGCTTTGCTGCACTGATCTGAAAGTGGGGGCTGCATCAACACTAATGACTGAACATTGTATAACACAGGCACACAGCAGTGCTCCAAAACACCACGCAAGACTGAAAGCTATTACTGTTACCTCTGCTTGCTCCACTTCCTCACACTTATTGGAGTCTGTGAGTCCCTTTGCTGTGCCTGCAGGATGGATCTATACACACTGATCAATAATGTTCGGCAGCAATTCAGACAACTGTCTGTTTATGTGTATGCACAATTACAGTAAATGTACCACATGTACAGTAACAGTAAGGAAAAATCTCCACCTTCTTCTTCACGCATTAGAACACACATTTTCACACACAAAAACAGGCACAGGAGACAAGCATTCACAAATTAAAGCAGAGACCAGGTGCAATCCCCACCAGCACTGCTTCTGGCCTGGTTTAGCATTCCCATTTAAGAGAATTGGTATACATTCTTTTGGGGACCATGAATGTCTTTCGTGATTATCCATCCAAGGTGTGGACCTGTCGGGTGGATGCTCTACAGCCGAATTGCCACGTAATGTTTCAAGAAAACACAAAACACATATGCACATGCACACACCTACATGAGTACACGACATAAACCTTTATGAGACTGAAACAAAGTATGAGAATGTCAGGTGATTTAACAGATACTATTAGTTTATCCATCCAAAATGCGATAAATACATTCAAGGAATCAGGATGTGAATTCAAGCTGGCTGCAACATGACAGCAGAAGAATGTTCAGTGATTTAACCATACAGGTGGCATCATAAGTAATTCCCAAATGATGCGATGCAACAGTCCACTCTAGACTCCTACGAACAGCTGTTTCATCCACATCAGATGAGCTCAACTGCTGCTGATCTTTTTTAAGACGTTTTAAATTATTTTATAAAACATTTCTCACATTGTGTTTTGCCAAGAATTGTCATCGCAGCAAGAACAACCGATATCCAAATGTCATTTTCAATATCATTATTCTTTTGAAAGGACGATGACACAATAAAAATTGATTGTAGGGTACATGGCTACGAGGGCAACAGCTGTGGCCGTTCCACTTCTGTCTTGCTTTGATGAAGTTAAGAGATTGGTTTGGGAAAAGCAATTTCGCCAAATGTCAAAACGCAAGCGAGCGAGATGTTTGCATATGACAGATAGGAACGGAGAATGGAGATGAGGTATAGCATGCTCCTATCTACACATAAAGCTGTGTGCTATAGGTATTTTTTTCCCCTTAACCCTACAATATTCTCCATAACCTGATGCTTCTTTCCTGCTGCCTGTCAATTTCTTTGGCTTTGCAATTTCCCATATTCCCACCCTTTCATCTTTTCTCCACCCTGCCTGTTTATCTTATTCCCCTTCATCTTATTTCCTGTACAAGACAACCGATAAGAAAATAAATCCTTGTGTGACTGTGTATGTGTGTGTGTGTGATATCTCTGATTACCAGGCTGCCTTGTCAGCAGACTGAGATTCTGCACTATCACATCGATCTTTCTATGAACTTCTATGAATCTAATTCTCAAACCAGCTCTTTAATTAGGAACAAGTGTGACCCATTGATTTGTGGACTACCGTTTAAGCCTTGAGTTTGGCATTACGGCTGTCGTAATTTGTTTTTTGGAACCAGCATGGAACATATTTGGACAAGAGGGTGGAGCTGGGAAGGATATTGATTGGATTTGACTGAGAACGTGAGGGCATGCCATGGTAGCAACTTGCCAACTACGAGGTAGTCACACCCATATCATGCTTTATCTTCTATTTTAGTCCAAATGGGCCCATACTTAAAAAAAATGAAGTCCTACTGACTCAAGTAGGATCATTTTCTCATAAGCTTACATACAATCTGACTTCTTCATGAAAGTGGATCTGCCCACTGATGTCCATAGAAAGAAAGTTGCTTCTCTTTTCACACCCGGAGGCTCTGTCCATAGTTATAAAATCAGTGGTTAAGACATCCAATCCCTCTCATTCTATTTCACTCATCCGTATTTCTTTTGCCATTTCCTCTCATTTTGGCCAGTCATTCTCTTTCTCTCTGGCACCCTAACAAATTCCTAAAAACAAGGACAAGCCACCGAAACATCTTCCAATCAATTTTTTAATTAATCAGCACCACGTGGGGGACATGGTGCTGAAAATTGAAAACTGATAATGTTTGTGACATCCACAGTTCATTCAACAGCAATGTTAAATTTATAATTGTCTATCAGCTAACAGGCGTGAATTTCTGACCCCCTATTACAATGTCTATCTGTCTTATTTCAAACTTCACACTTAAAACTTCATCTTGTGGATCCATTTAATGATAATAATCAGTGCATGAAAAAACAAAAAAATAATATTTTTCTGGTAGTCCTGTCTGATGTAGATATACAGTAATGAGCTTCTTGCATCATCAAGAGGAAATCAGCCCTCACATATCCTGTTTGATATTTCTGTTTTTATTCAACAAGTGCGTTTACACAATCTCTCTACTCTTAAAATATTTCTGTGGTAAGAGGAAACATTCCTACATTACTTTGGGGAAAATCCAAGCCTGAGGCAAATCCTATCACTCTTTACGAAAGGAGAGGAGAGCTGACTCAAGCAGCAATGGTGCAAAAAACTGTTATCACTCAGCTCACCAGAGCCAGCGAGGAACGCTCGAGAACCATTGTCAAGATGTAGCAAGTGCTGATCCGCCCAACCAAGTGTTACCTCAATGAGACAGACGCTGCAATACAGAACAAGACAGGCCAACTGAAGTGATACTGTTGGCAGTGAATCTGTCCCTCATGTGGGGACGGCTGCACACGAGTGTTAAATTTTGTTTGATCGAGATCCAGTTCTTGCCATGAACACCACCAGAAGGTCAGGAGACCTTCCCACAACAAACAAAAGGTAGCCTTGGACCAGTTCAGTGCCATGGTAGGCACCACCATGGCTGTAGGTAGGCACGAGGCAGAGGGGTAGCAGATCTGATTCATGCCAAGCCAAGGAACCCTGGTTTCAGTCTGGCTGTTTGCAATGGCACACCAGCTGCTCCCACAGACCCCGGCTGAACCTCATTGGCAGCCAGAGAGCAGAGATTAACACAGTGACCTGCAAAGACTGCTTGTAGGTCTGACACAGATACTCCCAGACAGCTGGGTGAAGGGCTGGCAAATGACTGGCATACACAAAAAGAAAGACTGTGAAAATCAATGCCCTTTAGAATAAAGTGCGTGGACCTCTGGAATCTTACGAGTTCATTGACTATCTCATCTGAGTACTTGCGTGTGTCCTTAGTAGGAGCCAAGCGGGCTGCAGTCCTGTTTAGACCCGAGGCCAGATTTGCTATACTGTGTGGACAAATGCACAAATGTACGTTGCACAAGCACACACAAACAAATATTCTCAGACAGAAAGCTGAAGTCTTCTTTTAAATCATTTTTAAAATGCTCCAGTGCAGATATTTTTTTACTATTACTATCTTCAGTGCCATCTGTACGTGTAGAAAACACAATCATTCCAGTACACAGTTTTGCCAAAATACCCGTTTTGTTTTTTTGTTTGAAACAAATAACTGAACGGTTGAAACAATGCCCAGTATTCATTGTTCATGGGCTAATATTTTAACATGCTGGTGTTTGTTTTGTTGCATTACTTTGCATTTGTGTCACTGTGAAATGCGCATGAAACTACAAACAACACTATAAATCTTAAGAAATAGCTACTATTCACTGCTGTATCAGACAGGTCCAGAAACCAAGCAGCTGTCACATGTGCCCTCTTGTTACTCTTGGCATTTGTTTATCTTTGTATAATAATCTCCCTGCCACTGAACAGTACAGGTGACAGAAAACTAACACGAATCGGCCTCTTTTACACAGAGTCCAACAAAAAGTGACTGCCACTGTGTGGAATTACTGTTTGCTCTCGACAGCAGACATTATCATCTCAGCTGAGGTATTTTTGTCCTCGACAGCAGTTTGTATCAGGATAAAAGCGTCGCTCTGTTCTGCTCAGTCAAGTGGACAGCTTCCAGCAGAACAAGTCGTGTTACCTGCAGCCAGCAGCACTGTTCTGGCCCACTCTTGTGTGTGTGTATGTGTGTGTGTGTGTGTGTGTGTGTGTGTGTGTGTGTGTGTGTGTGTGTGTGTGTGTGTGCGTGTGTGTGTGTATGTGTGTGTGATATGTAGATATCAGAGATCTAGCACTGCAAATCTAGTAGCCAGTCCTCACCGTCACACCCTCACAAATCCACTCACATACACACCTTCTTTGTCGTCATGGCGAATGATGGCATCCTGCAGGACGTCGGCAAGGCTGAAGCGGACGCGGTGCTTCTTGCGGTGGGCGGGCAGGGCTCGAACCTTGATGCCACCTTGCTGGCGCTGAAGGCTCTTTTCTCTCTCGTAGTAAGCCCTTATTTGGTCGCAGCGCATCCTTCGAACCAGCCGCTGGCGCTGGCCAATGGGGAGAGACTCCAGCAGACACTGGTCTATCTCCATGTTCTGACGAAAGACATTACATAGCTGGAAACAACCTGATGAGAAAGAGAGAGACAATGACAATGATGATTAATATCAGGATACTATAAGGCCGAGTACAACTAAATGCAAATGTAATTTATTCATGCATTATTTGTTTTCATTCAAGCTCTGATGCCAAGCTGTCCCTGCTAAGAGTGAGGACGACAATCTGGTGAATCAGAGAAAACGTTATATTTACTCTTATATAGTTTGATACTGAGCTAAAGAGGCAAGCATCAGGTGATAAAACACACTAACACTGTCAGCTTCATCTCATGGCAGAACTACGTTTTACGTGTTATTGTTTCATGTACACGCATTTTTGCACTTTTCCCAGTTGTGTGTTCCTCACTTAGCATATTTACTGTAAATGATATTTGCTGTGTCTGTTTAGCCTTGGGGTGAGCACCGCAGCACTTTGTGTGTTGTCTCTCCTGTCCCAACAGTGTGCAGTGATTCTCCTGACTCCGCATTATCTCTCTGCCTCTCAGTGGAACTCAGCCAAACAGATCTCATTGTGAGGCAGCTGCTAAACCTATTATTATTGTCTGCGTGGCTGATTAGGATGTGCAGTGTTTGCGCAGTAGGTAGGCTCAGATTGAGATTCACTAAGGGCGCTTGGGTAAAATCAAGGGAGACAAACACCTTAGGTGTCAAGTAAAAGTTTGTCCATCAATCTTGCATTGATAGCTGATGATTCGACAAATTCAGGTCACAGACACCCCTGAGGACAAGAACAATATGAAGAGGAGGATGCATTCGCAGAAATAGCATGTGTTTTTCTTTCTGACTCACCAACTCATCCCTCTTCAGCCCCTGCTGTCTCTATATCTCATTCCTTCTTTTATCAAACTCAACTCTGCTGTTCCTTTGTTGCTATCATTCTTTTGTGCCCATTTTGTTTTAAGAGTCCCCTCCTTGGAGCGACTTTGTCTCTCCATTGATCTCCAGTGGTTCTCAATGTCTCTATTTCATCTCTCTCTTTGTCTTTTATATGTTGTCCCCATGTTTCCTATAACCCCATCTGTCTCCCTCTCTCTTCATCTCTCATCATATCCACAGAGTGACGTGCATGAGTCTTTGAAGAGTATGAACATTCAGGAGGGAAAAACAATACAGCAATAAAAGATGGCCTCTGCAGTCCTCCAACATAAATGAGTGGACTGTTTCCACTTTGTGTCTACTTTATACAGCAAACTGCTGCCTTTCATCTGTGGGCCGAGGTGTGTTTGGACTAGATCTTTATCTTGGAGAGACAAAGCCATCCTGGCAGACGAATGGAACTGCTGCGTCTTTATGTGCTTTTTCCCGTCTGATATACATCTACACATTCATTCTAACACCTGCCCCCTCCACCCCCATTAGCCACACATAAACACACACATACACACACCTTCTGCACAATACACCAGTGCCATCTGCTCTGGTTAGACATGTTAAAACGGTTCTTTTGTATTCAGGTCCCAGACAAGGGGGGTCATTATTATACTCTTCATGCCAGGTGCCTGCTTCAACTGTATTTTATTGAGGAACTTGGCTGCAGGTCGAGCAGACTCACGCATACAAGCACAGAAATACAATCAACCTACTGCCTTTTCCACTATCATGCCACTCCATCTCTCAACAATCCAGCTTTCACAGTCCTGTTATTGCCTCTTTTCTTCTTCTACTCTTAAATATTTCTCCCCCTTGCCTTCTATTCCACTCTGAATCCCATTTTGATATGTGACTGCAGTAGTACTGGCTATGCTGTGTGTTAACTCTACATCCATGGTAGACACAATAAGACTGGTTGCTCTGATATGAACTGCCCTGATTTATCCTATGTTGACACCTAGCTCACTGCAGGGCTGAAAAAAAAGGAGAGCCAGCTCTGGAGGAGAGAGTCAGTGCCAAGCCAGACCTTCTGGAGGAATAAACACCCAGTTGTATTGGATTGTGCTCTGAATCCGGAGCAAATTACCAGAGATTACGTTGAACATTTTTGGATTAAACAATACTTCAAAGACGACATAGCTACCTTAACTTGTCTGATGATCGCCCTGTGTGCCCGAAGACAATCAACTGTACCGGAGGTAACAGCAACGGAGATGTTGGTTTTATTTTCTCTTTCAGAGATCTTTTATTGATTTATTTGGGAAGAGGGTTTACTTGGGACAGGTTTGAGAAACCAAGCACTGTAACAAAGTGAATTTCAAACTTCTGTTGTTTATTGTTGAATGTTTTTGTTAAACTGTAAAATCTTTATTTGTTGGGAGTATTATTTGAGCAAAAAGCCACAACAATAAAGTGAAGCTGTTGTAGAATATCCCTTCTTTTTAAAGAATTTGAAAATGTTAATGACAGTTGCCAGGGTATAAAACTTTACAAATCCAGATGTCCAACAATGACATAGCCGTCATGTTTGAAGCATTAATCGCATGGAATCATCATCATGATTCCATGCGATCATCTGGATTTACAACACCCCTACTGGCAGGGCTCCTAACACATGGATGAGAATTTGTCACCCTTATTTATTTATATTTGTCTTGAATGAAGGTGCAGTGGTAAAGTATGAGACTATGATGACAGGAGACAGATTTTCCACACCAAAAAAACCACTGAGACTGCAGATATTATTCTTTTGCTCCCTTTTTCTGCCCGAATGCTGAGATAATGGTATGACAGTAGGCAGCAGAGAGCCAGTCAGTTCAACCACACAAAATGTGGATATGTTGAACCCTGTCTTCATCACCGCCTTGACTCTGTGACTATCATCTCTGCCTGTGTTTGGCCACTCATATCCTTCACACTCTCCGTCAACCTCATATATCATCTATTAAACATGCATTCAAGGTTACAGTCACACCCAGCAGATGAGACAGATGCCACTAGCATATACATGCACACATATTAGAGTATATGTAGTATGAAATAGATGGATATCCATTAGAATCTGCTGAACACCCTGAACATTTTGTGAGTAAAGATATGTACATAAAGTGCACCTCTAAATAAATAATGATGTCTGCTCAGTGAGCTAAAAGGTTCACTTTAATCTGCACGGCAGTTCACACATAGCACTAAATGTTGTCACATGAGACTATAAAATCTTAGCCTTACGAGTTGTCATTACCTGGTGTGTGTTGTTGTATATTAATGTGGCTGAATGTGTTATTAGTATAAAATTACTGGGTAGTGTGTCAGAACATTCCCTGGAGAATTTCTCTGTCTTCAGTTTTTAGATGAAAACATCAAATACGGCCAGCACTGACAGCAAAGATCATTAATGTTTCACCCTCAGTCAATAAATACTTCGATTTCCATTTTCACATGAAAACAGTATGTAAATGAATACTTAATTTACTTATTAATTATCTAACATTTGCGCAAAATGTACAAAAGATGAATGAAAAAACTATGACATGACGTCCCCTGTGAACAGTCATATAAAAATAACGCAGCTTTTGTTGCCGTGTGATGAATGGCTCCGAGCTGATCGATGGAATGTGAATGGGAGAGGGAAAGGACAGTACTGTAGGACTGAGTCTGATGGGAAATAGGGCTGAATGAATCTGAGAGAGATGGAGTGAGTGGAGAGACAGAGACAGACAGAGAGAGAGAGACAGAGAGAGAGACAGAGAGAGGGAGTGAAACAGGAATAAAAAGCAGGAGCTTTCTTCTCCTGCCATCCCGTCTCCAGGCTATCAGTTATTGATTGTCTGTGGAATATCCAATGCAGGCTCCGGCTAATAACACTGACAGCACTGCAAGAGCTTATAAATTAGACTGAAATTACAAGCTGACGGATGTACGCCTGCACCAACCTGTCAGGTTGCAGATTACATCCATGTCTGTCCAGAGTCATGCTGGACAGACACTTGATAGTGAAGACTTTGAAGGACTTTTTATAGAGGAGTACAGAGGACTGATAGAGAGCTTCATCACATGTTGCAACGGCAATCACCCGAAGCTCAATATCAGCAAAGCCAATGAGCTTGCGGTGGACTACTGTTGTATGTCTGTTAGTGCGTCAAATGTAATGTGTAAATTCATTGAGAGAAACAAAAACAGTCAAAGTCCTTGAATGTGTTCACATGCTCGCTCTGCCATTAAAGCTGATTCTGACAAAATACAAAGCTGTCTCCACGACAGCAGACAATGCTTCAAATATGGATGTTGCATCACGGTGGGCACCCGAGATTAGTCACCAATTCAGTATCTGACCAAATGTTAAATATAGTCACAATCTCACCTTCTGCTATGGCAGTTATGGTGTTGATGTTAATGTCCAGAAAAGCTTTTTTGCAGAAAGCTAATCTTTGACCGTTTGGATATAAAATGCCATTAGGTCATTATCTTAAACTACAAGACATTTGAGTGAAATTTTGTCCCAATAAGCGTTTGAATTATTGATGTGAAAAACGTGTTCTGAGAGGTCAATCTTGATCTTAAACATCTGACTACCACATTCTACAGTAATCAGTTCATCCTCAAGTTCAAGTGGATGTCTGTGCCAAATTTGAGGAAATTCACTCAAGGCGTTCCTGAAATATCATGTTCATGAGAATGGGATGGATGGATACAAAAACAGAGGCACCACCATGGAATCATGAAGAGAGCCAACAAAGACACATGCAGGCTACAAACAAAGACACCATAAACATGCAGGATATAGATATAGATGTATGTAGTATGGAGAGATTTGGGGGTGACACAGAAAGGGTTCTCAGAGTTGAGGAGAGACTCTACAGCATCGCAGAATTCACTGTAAGTATTTCTCCTTTCATTCTCCCCCATTCCTTCTCTCGGTCATTACCTCTTAAACATCAGCATCACACCCTCTCATTCCTCCCTGACTCTGCTCATCATTCTTCCCACCACTTGGCCGCATTCTTCATATGTCACTCATCCCATCCTCACCTCCTTCCCATTTCCCAATGCTGCCATTCCCTCACTCTCTCCCAACGCTGCTCTAAATCACCCTCAGTTTCCTTCCATCTGTCCTTTTCTCTCTGAAACCACTTTCTCTCTCTGTCAGTCTGTCACTGTGTTATGAATATGCCAGACGCTCATGGGATCTGCATCTTTGTGGCTCTGTTTCATCTCTCTCTCTCGCTCTGCTGCTACCTGCCGCATTCACCGGTCAACTTCACACATCTGCAGCAGCTCTCTGCAGCAAGCTCACACACCCACTTACTGCACGAACACACACACACACACACAGGGACAAAAATACCCATTTGAAGTTTAGATTGTGCTGCTGTGTGCAGCTGGTGACCGGAATTCTTAAGCATGTAAACTCATACAGTATATTATACCCTGCATACATAGTAAGTGCTAATACAAGAGGCACACACCCATGGCTGAAGCATAGACTTGCACACACACTTGCATACACAGATAAAGAGATGGTGAATGGCTACTTACAGCATTTGATGAAATGGTAGTGAGACATGTTCTGAGTAAGTCAGACAGTCCGTCAGTCAGGTAGAAAGGCTGGCAGGGAGGTAGCCAGGGAGTCAGAGAGTCTGGCAGACAGGAAGGCAGCAAGCAGCTACAGGTTCCAGCAAAACTAACTAATGCAGCGCTCGTAACCCGGCAGGGTGCATTATTAATCTGGCTCCCTGCATGCTATCCAAACTCCGTTCCCCTGTCTGCATTATTCACCACCAGCAGCAGCTCCGGTTGCAGCCCATGCAGCATCTACATGCGCACAGACGCAGACTCACATACACTCACACACACACACACACACACACACTCACACACAAGACATTCACTCCCTCGATCAACCCGTTGGCAAGGGGAGCTGCGGCTGTTTCTAGCTCTCCTCGCCTACAGCCAGATAACCGCCGCACAACGTCTTCTCAGCCATGGCCGACGCACGTGCTCCGCTTGCGTCACTGACTGACAGCCGGCTCGGCCCACCTCCTGCTCAACACACCCCCGATGACGCAATGCTCTTCACCTCCTTACACACCCCCTCCCGATCTCCTTCGATCACACACACACACACACACACACAGTGACTCATACGGAGGATGCACACCTCTTTGGTCTATCCTCTACCTTCTCAGCCAAAAGAAGAAAGGCAGGGGAGGGAGGGGTGGGATTAATTGTGCCTCTTTACACTGTAGAGAGAGAGATAAAGAGAGAGAGCAAGGGAGGTCATTGGAGAATATAGAAGAATAGAGATAGTATTGGAAAAGGGAGGAAATGCAGATACAGCAGGGGGAGCAAGAGAAAGAAAAATAAGCCAGAGATAGCAAGAGACAGGGAGAAAGGGGGTGCATTAAATTGGATAGAGGGAATGCTAAAGAGAGAAATAGAGAGAGAGAGAGAGAGAGAGAGAAAGAGAGGAGCTGCTGCAGTGCGGCTTTTGGTGCGGTGACAGGTTAAGTGCTCATCAAGGGTCTTAAACTGGCCACAAATTAACTACAGATAAGTATAATTTACCAGAATGGTGAGGTTTGAGACTAGTATAACAACACACACTCTATCATCTATTTAACACTCTCCAACACACACACAGAGCTTTAAGTGACGCAACATGCACTCTGTACTTGCGGTGTCAGTGTGTCTGTGGGGCAATCTCTATGACTTTGTGCTTTAAGGCTGATTTGCATATATGAATACCTAATCTTTGCATTAAAAAGAGGATTTGTGCGAGGAGGGGTGAGAATGTGAGGATGAGCGAAAGAGAGGGGACAGAGAAGCGGGGGAAAAACAGCCGAGTAAAGAGAAACGAGAAGAAGATAAAGTGAAATAGCGAGCAAGACTGCAGACACACACATACACACTCACACACACACACACACACACACACACACACACACAACATAGATGAGCGTAAAACAGCTTAACGGGCTGTGCAGTGTGTGACTAAAGCAGGATTGTGACACATATTTTAGAAATCTGTGCCACGGTGCTCCCACATGTGCAGGTTACATAGCGGTGCTGCATTTTTCTGTGGGAGGTTTTGAGCTGTTTTCTCACATCGCTGTCAAACACAAGCAAGTGGAGGTGGGATAAAAGAACGTGAGAAGCAGGTGAGGTTCATTTTGTGAGGGTATTGAACGGAGAGGAGCGGAAGAACAAGCTTGAAAGAGAACGAGAGGAAGGCAGAGACTAGAGATGGGCGTGTGTGTGTGTGTGTGTGTGTGTGTGTGTGTGTGTCAGACTGAATGCTCGAGTAATTCCTGTCATTGGAAATCAGGTCAGGGAAGCAACTCGCTGCATCTTCTGCAAAACACCGGCGGAACAACTACTCCAGCATGTACCTGAGTAAAAAAAAGATGCCAGGTTTGTGTGTGCATATGCATGATATTTTACTGCTACAAGTCATAAGCACACAGACAACACACGCAATCACACCTCCGCTGCCCTCACTAGCTGGGCAGTGTAGTATTTTTGGTCAAGGACAACACAATGACTCTCCCATTAACACTTTACCCATGACATCCAGACCTCACAGCAGTAGATCTGACAAGAAAATGTCATGCTTTTCCATCCGAATGTCATGAAGCATTAACGGCTCGTGCGAAATCTTGCCATCTGCGCCTGCAGCGAAAGACTCGAAACATGCTGTATCACATGGGGGTGATGTGCTGGAACACTGGGACAAAAGGTAACGCAAGGTCTCACATAATGCCAGAAGGCAAGTCAACTCATCTCTGGTGGAACGGCGACAGTATAATGGGTTGGAGTTGTGCTCGAATAATTTCTACCTCTCTGCAGCTGCAATTAGGTCAAGCACCTGAGCAGTGAGGTACACAGAGTAGGCTACAGATGCAATGAAGAAAATGGAGGTAGATAACAGACAGTAGAGTTCAATTATATATGACAGCTATTCAAGCCTTCAAGTTCAAATTTTTTGTGTTTTTTTTTTTAAATACAGGTAGAGAGAAAGTGATTGTCTAAAGTAATAACACTGATCTGGCAATTCACACACCCATGTCTCAGTGTGTTAACTCCATTATCTAGATATGTACAGCAATATCCATCTGTGCATGTTTGTATAGTATCAGAATTAATGTTATGAATGGCAGCTTGTACTGTGCTTCAATGCAGCAGTGACAAACTCTCATTATAACAGCTTTAGTCTCACAGGAGATGACAAGCGTCATTCTCTTTGACACAGCTGTCATTCTGCCATCATCACCCCCAGGTGTAAATCAATACTACAACTGTGTTACTACCATTATTTCTATGGTTACCAGCCCAGAGTGTGTGCATATGCTCGCAAGCAATCTGACACTAATAATGCAGGATGTCTGATGCAGGAAATGTTCCCAATTATGGCAAAGCCAAAGGCACTTGGTAAGTTTCGGGCTGATGCATTATATATGAAAAGAGATCTCTCTGGATTAATTATTTAGCATATGTGATATATTTACACAAATAAATATTTATTTATATTACCAGTCAAATTTAAAATTTGGAATACTATTTGCATGATTTATGAATTGTTTAATGTTGCCATGCAAATGAAGACCTTGTGTAACTGGGTGGCACATGTGCACCTGTACCCACACACACAATGGAGACTATGTGATTACCAAGGGAAACTCGCTCTCTCACACACACGTACACACAGGCGAACCACACCATTCAGGTTAATGAAGTGCCTTTCTCTTCACAAGATTCAGTTATCTATATCTCACTCCCTCTCCTCTATACCTGCTGGTCATGTAATTGAAAATGTCCTGCAGCTATTTCCCAGCAGAATTTACATTTAGCGTGTTGATTTATGGGCACAACCCTTCTGTATATTGTATCATGTTGTTCTTCACAGTGAATTGTATAATTTGCTATGTGTATTGTTTAAAATCTGCTGCAATACACAGTGCCGCGGTTGTTTAGCTGAGGTGACAGCTTGTGTTTTTGTCACGACATTGGGTTTTATTGTTACATTGCCAAGCACTGTTGTCGTTTTTGTTAATTATGCAGCTGATGAAACACTCTGAAATAGCAGATTTTTATTTTTGAAGTAATTCTTATGTGAGAATGTATGTAAGATTTTCTTTATCAATTAGGTTTGATCTAATTGGAACAGTAAGGCACATCCTACAGGCAATGTACTGAATAATTACACCACCATAACATATGGTATCAAAGTGAATGCTTTCTTATTACTGTTATTATCTTATGTTGTTATCTTCCTTCTGTAGGCTTACCTTAACACACAAAAGTAGAGTCAGCATTTGTGTCACTTGCATCCTGCTTTGGAGGATTAGTTAAAACACATGTTAGAATATGTAACAACTAGGTTTTAAAGTGAGCAGCCATGCATCACAGTTACAAGGGTGTTGACAGGCAGTCTAAGCGATGAGTTACACCCTGGTGGATATTTGCTAGCTGCTGAGGAAAGGAGAGATGAAAATGTGCAAGAACTAAATGTAAGTATGAAATATTTATGACCAAATGCAGTTGAAGTGGGAGTCAAAAAACAAAACAAATATCCTCTGGCAATGCAACAACATTTAGAGGGTGGCCAATTGAAAGGTGCCTCGTGTTTAACTGCTCAAGTGCGCTATGTATTTAATCCAATCTCCGTGTGGTTAAGACAGATTGGCCCTCTGACTGCTGTACGGTACTGATCTCATGCTGGTTTTCCTGATATGCTGTTGAGGTTTCTGGAGTGACGTGCTGATGTGGTTTAGCACCAGCTGTTGCCCCACCTGGTTGTGACACAAGATTAGGAGGTTGATTTACTATTGCTCTCCTTCGTCTTAGGCAGTGTGCTAAAAGTGCAAGTGTGAATGTGTGTGTTTATTATAAAAAATACTGCGTGCTAAAAGTAACTTTCATTTTTGTTGATTCTGGCGGCCCCTGTGGACAAACGTGGTATGAGCACCACTGCATCCTGTCAGGAAGACTTTGATCTGACTAGCATGTGCATTTGTTCTAAAAGCGAGTGAAAGAAAGAGGTGTGTTGATTTAGGGAAGGGAGGGAGGGAGAGAGTCAGGATGCTAGAATGCAATATGTACGAATAGAAGCTCCTCGCACATTCACAGGCACAAACACAAACATGGACTTATACTAATAAGAGACTAAGACTCTTAAGACTAAGACAGCATCCATGTCTGTCCAGACCCATATAGTGTATCAGGGTGTATGCAAGAAAAATTTGTTAAATTCAATACCTTTTAAGGTACCTTTTTTTATTTTTAAGACCCTTTCCATACATTTTAAGACCTCATCGCCACTTCGAGTTCTAACCAGTTACATCAGCGACACACTTAAACTTACATTTACTATATATTGATTCTAAGATGGCACAACCAAACAGTCTTAGTTTGTGGCAACACAATTCAAACAGGCAGGGTGGGAACAAAGCACAAGAGAATGAACTGAGTGACTAACCCAATGCAAGGTTTATTAGAACAAAACCATCAGAAACCAGTATTTGACCAATAAACAAAACAACTGACAAAATTAAAAATGAAATATATATAAAACTTTGGTGAGCTTCAGGAGGGTCATGCCATGTAGGAACTCCCTCACAAGTACCCAGTGGTGGGAGAAGTATTAAAATCTTTTACTCAAGTCACAGTAGCAATACAACAATGTAAAAGTACTCCACAACGGGTAAAAGTCCTGCATTCCAAATCCTACTTAAGTGAAAGTACAGTATTATCAGCCAAAAGTATCAAAAGTCAAACTTCTTCAGTAGAAAATTGGCCCTGTGACTGATATATTATCAGATAATTTATCATTAGATTATTAATATTGCATCAACTCTGTTGTAGCTGTAATTACTTTATATACTTTTATGTAGTTTCATCTAATGGTTCCCAACATAGGGGACGGGCCCCTCCAAAGGTTCACAAGATAAATGTGAGGGGTGCTGAGATTATTAATGGGGTAGAAAATAAGAAAAAAAGTTCTGCTACACAAATTTGCATTATTTTTCCGGAACTTTGGTCTAATCTTGGCTTTTTGTGAAATAGAGTTTTACCTCTAAGAGCCTCAGATATCTATTTAAATTAAACCATATAAGGGGTTAAGAGGGGAAATGTCTGGAACAACTCATGGCAAACTTTACCTATTTGGATAAATATACATACTGAAAACAAGCTAAAAATGTAATACCTTGGAAAACGGCATTTAAGACTTTAATACTTTTTAAGGGCCTTAATTTTTGCTAAACTGATTCATCAACATTTAATACTTTTTAAGACCCTGCATACACCCTGCGTATGTAGTGAAGACTTTGAAGGAATTTAATAAAACATATTAAGTTTATTTTTTGGTAAAATTGGAGATTGCAGTGCAGTAAATAATTTTAGGTGAGACACATGCTGTTCTCACTTAGAGACTACTTTTACAGAGGACTGCTAGAGAATTTCGCTTCAGGTGGTTGCAACAACAACCACCTGAAGCTCAATATCACAGAAACCAATGAGCTTGTGGCAGACTTCAATGCTTCAAATATGGATGTTGCTGCAAAGAAGCTACACATTCTTGGGTATGCATGATATATATTGGGCCGACAATTTTAATTTATATTTTATAAGTCAATGGTTGTAAAAGGATGGAGAAAGCCTACAATGTTACCAACACAACAAATCATATTAGATTTATGGGATATTAAATTGTCTTTGCTCACTACATCTTAGCCGTAACCTCAGTTGTGAATAAACTCCAGCAATTAACTTTTTAGTTATGTGAAATTATCGGTTATCTAATTGGTATAGGCCATGAAAAGCAGGTTATTATCAGTAATTAGTATCGGCTGAAAAAAAACCACATCGTGCATCTCCACAAATTGCTTCACACACATTTTCTACCAGCACAGAAGATCTATTCAATCACCATAGTTTCAATGGGTCACCCAAGATTAATGTTACCAATTCAGTATCTGACCAAATGTGAAATATGGTCAGAAAAATGTTTTTGCAAAACATTAAGATGTCACAGTGAAGTTGAGCTTTGGCTGTTTGGATATAAAATGCCATCACATTGTATCCTATGAAGACACTTATTTTGTGAGGTCACAGTGACCTTGACCTATGACCATCAAATTCTAATCAGTTCATCCTACAGTCCCAGCGGACATTTGTGCCAAATTTTTGAAAGTCCCTCAGGGCATTCTGGAAATATTGCCTTCACAAAAATGGAACAGACAACCTGAAAACATAATGCCTCTGGCCGCTGCTGTTGTCAGCATACAAAAACTACAAATACAATAGACCTTGTGCATGTGTGAAATCTATTTATAATCTGGGTATCACCCTTTAGGATGGATTATATTGTAATCCAACCATTTTTCCTCCAAAACAGCAGCTCAGTCCAGGTTTAAACTGAACAGCAGGGATTACTATTTAATATTCATAATACTAGTTAATAGCCTAGCAGCAATACTGGTCAATCCCATGGTGGATCGTTGCCTGCAAGGGGAGGATTTAAATGCTTTTCTGCTTGTTGCAGCAGAGCAGCAAGAAACTCCACTGAATCAAAAAGAGGTTTATGTGCCTTGATCAAGTCGACATACATAGTAATTAAAGCTGCATTGTGCAGTTTTTTGACCATTTAAAAGCAGACAGCCTCACAAAAACCTTACAACGACCCTTGGCACAATTTTATTCTATGAAGCTCTTATGGGTAAATAACAACTGCTGACATCTAAATCCAGAACAAGAAATTATGCAACATTCAAAAGGTGTACAGATGAAGGTGAGAATGGCATCCATGTACCAGCCACACTGTCCATCTGTACAAAGGAGATACCAGAGTTTTGCTGGTGTTGTTCCATCAGTAACAATTCAAGTGTTGCTTTCAACAGCTCACAGGCGCTGAACAAACAGGCATGGCTGCAGACTGACACATTTCCTTCCCTGACACACAGCAGGCAATGTCTCCTTTACTCCATTTATTTCAACCGGAACAAGAATAAGCAATACTTGTGAATCCAACCACTGCAAAGCGACTGAAATGTTGTGTTGGTACACAATGTCCTTACGAACACTAGGAAGGTGGAGTACATTACACTGGTCCTTGAATTACTGCACTGGTTTCCTGTGTGTCAACTTTAAAATCTTATGACTTGTCCATAAAGCACTAAATGGTCTCAGGCCTGAACGCATCTCTGATTTACTTGTACGTTGCAAAAAATCCAGACCCCTCAGGTCATCCGGGACAGGTTTACTCAGGGTTCCTAGGATCAAAACAAAGCAATGTGAAGCAGCTTCTGAGATCTGAAATCAGCTAAAACTGTTTTGAATCAGCATTTTAAAAAAATGTCTTATCATTTATGTATTTCCATGCCCCAGTAAGCAACTTTAATAACCTTGTGTCCAAATGGTGTTATATAGATAAACTTGCCTTACCTTACTACTTTTTTCTTTTCGGTGTAAACAGAAATGTGTCTATAGCAGCGAATATCTGGGACTGTCAAGTACCAAATATTGACATTAAAAACATTTATACTCTTCTTTACCTATTCTCTGATCTCTGATTAACATTTCAATATTTTGACATTTTTCTTAAATTATACAAAGATATTTTATTTTTTTATTTATATTTAATATTTATCTGATATCATTGTTAGTACTGTTTTGGTATGGGTAGAAAAACTCCTGTATAATATGCATGTTTGAAAGTACGACTGTAAATAAAATCTGTATAATATTCCTTCTGCCTGAAAAAGACTTGTTATTTCAAGTCAAACATTCATCCACCAGGCCTGACAAGATGGGCAATCTTGATGGGCTTTGGAGCTGTCTGCCCAATAAAGTGCCTGGCCCTATAAATCAGTTATTCAGCTACAGTCGTGTGTGTACATGTGTGCAACTGAAGCTACAACCAACGCTTGCTGTGAAGCAGATCCGTCAGCTCAACACTTATAAAAGTGATGAAAGCTCCCTAATCCTCAGTTCTAATTTCCCTTACCTTCGAAACTGTCATACACAATACCAATCAGGACAGAAAGGATGAACTTGCATTGAATGGTGGATCAAGATTCCCTATAACAAAGAAACAGTGGGACGAGAAAAAAGTGAAGGGTAGTTCATCGTCAGAGGGGATATGAGCGATCAGATGGCAGACTTATACTGACAGTACGTTATAACTTCATTATTCATTCCAATGTTGCAGCAGAGATTGACTATGCAGCAGCCAAGTAAAATTAAATTTCACAAATTTCACAGGTCAAGAGTCAACTGCTTGAAGGAAGAAGGAAGAAAAGATTTAGGGAAGAACAGAAAGGTAACATCGGACACTGGTGGACTGATGCAGCTCATTATTACCGCAGACTATGTGCAAAAAGATAAGGACATGATGGAATCACGAGTGAGGAGGAGTGAAGGGAAAAATCTGTCAGAACCATGACAATTCAACAGACAAATTAAGTAAATTAGTATATGACAAAGGCAGTAAAAGAAAGAGGAGAGCTATAACAATTAATAACTTATAAGCCACGTTCTCTCCTCTCACACATTCTCGTGCTGAAGGCCTCACTTTCCTGCCAATAATTATATTTCTGCTTCTCTCCCTAAATCACCTCCCCTCTGCTCGTCAACTCCAAAATCCCTCAAACTGGAAGCATCTCTCTCCCTGCCTTTGTCTATCCTTTACTGCCCTCTCCCCAAGCTCCCAGCTCCAAGCAGCTGGCACAATGGATAATATGGGAACATAAAGGATGGCTGCGAGCTTCAGCCAGAGACAATCAATAACCAGACAAACAAAAGAGCAGCGCAGTCCTGCATGTGAGAAGCTCCCAACTGAAGCAGCACTCAGCGCAGAGGCGGCATCCTCCTGTTACCTTGTTCTGTTCCCGGCTGACTAAGAGTGAAAACCATGACCGCTGCCTGACACACACTGTATTAGTGACTCACAGTGAGCTAACAGACCAGTGAACAGTTGGCTCTGACTCCTACCCCACAAACCATTATGTTTATGTTAGCTGCTCAAATTCAAGTACCAATGTCGCCCAGGATACCTGCTGCGTATGAGAAGGTGTGCACAAACACACACATGCTGTACTGTGTACACACACTCCGAAACATGTCCAATTATACTCAACACCATATTTGTTCTTTCTTTGGCAAAGCCGAGACACCTGCCAAAGCAACGATAAAGAGACAAAAAAATGGTTGAGATAAGAGTGTACATTCTACATGAAATGAAATGTTGAGATGTTTGCAGATATTCAAGAATTATTGACAGTGGATAAACAAGTGAGATAGACAGAAATAAACATACAGTAATTGGTGGGTCTCCTCCGGCAAAATGGCCTAGTTTGTACCTACAATTGCTGATGCTGTGAGAAAATCCAACGTGGATTTTTACTATCTCAATGTAATCCCCAGACATTGCGATTTCTCCCATCTGGCTTTAAGAGTCATTAAACAAACAGATCTAAAAGGGAAACACATCAACAAGTAAAATTTTCTGCCAGTTTAGTTTTATTCACCCGTTCCGTATCTGACCAAACAGTCCCAGGAACTAACTTTTGCGCACTGGAAATGTTGAATATAGCTCTGCACTATGATTTGGATACAAAGGCAAGCCCATCTGATTAAGTTGCTTTTTGAACCGACTGTTTTGTTGTTTACATATTTTGCTCACAGCATCATTCATACATTAAAAAAAAGTTTGCGTGAAACTTCCCGTGAAATAAGGGATCTTGATTCACCGACCTAATTTCACACACAAGCTAGCTGATGAAATGGACGATCTTTAATAGTTAATAGTTAATAGTACTAAAGAAAAACAAAGAGGAGGAAGAGAGAGTTTGTTGTCTGTTAATCTGTAAGAGAACTGTCCATGTCATTAGTTAATATGTTTCATTAAGGCCACATAGCTATGCTACAGCAATCATGACGCTCCACAAAAAGTTATCGCTCTATCCATCTGAACGCTTGCTATACATACAGTAAAGTTGTAGTAACTGATTAAACAGTTTTAGTAAATCTCTGTATAACTCATACGGTTGCACTGCTTGACAAACCTCCACACAGTCTGTATATGTGGGCATGTTTAAATGTGAGTGTTTGTGTACAGGTCCAGTCACCATATCTGACCACAGTTGCCAACCAGCTGTCACCACAAGGAGGAACGACCTACTGCGAACACATGGATACAAACACGCACACACATAAGCTGACTTCAGCGTGGTGTAAACACAACTCCTCATGTCGCTAAGCAACCTCCTTGAAACGCCTCCTCCCGTCCAGTAGGAATGAACAGTGAACGAGAGAGGCACAGAGCGAACTGAAAGATAAAGAAAAAATACAAACTCACTGTGTAACTGAGTCACAGAATGCAGTATCAGAAGCCCAGAGTGGAACGGCTTAGAGTTCACTTCATATTGTTTATTAAAAAAAAAAAAACCCACTTTGTTAAGTTGCGTTTCGCTACGGGCCAGTTCTGTTCTCAGAGTGGAAACAAAGAGCGATCAGTAAGAGCTGGCGTGGCTCTTCACTACTGACCCACTTGTGCCCCCAACCATGCCCTCCAAAAGGCTGGCAGACTCTCAGTCATTCACTTAGCGGAGCTTTTAAGCTGACTTAGAAGACATGCCAGCACTGCTTTATATTGTCTTGACTGGAGCCTGGTAACAGCCACCCTGATTTCTCCTCACAATACATATAACATGCCAACTAGTTGTGGCTGGTGTGTGTGTAAACAAAGACTATACACACACGAAAACTCAGTGACCTACACATGCAGCACCGTTTCCTCCACCTGCCAGGGACATTTTTCTTCAGTTTCAAATTAAACTGTCTGAAACTGTATTAAACAGCCTCATGTATATTAATCCCCTCCCTATTTATAATTGATGGCCTGAGCCTACCCACAGTGCTGAAGCTTACCACATTAACTTCTGGCATCACACACCTCCTCAAAGACACCTTCACAGCATCAACAGCTACACTTAACTCTCACCTTTAATCACACCACAATGTGGACAAACTTATATCCTGACTGATCCATTTTCACATGCCAGCAATAAAGCTTCTCCTGCTGTTTTAAAAACCCTGCAATAATCTCTAAAATATGGTTTTATTAGTTTTAAGTGTTTACACTGTTTTATTAGAAATCTAAAAAAAACAAGCTTTCATATCAGCATATATTGTTTGAATAAACTTGTGACAACACTGGCGTTACCAATCAGAGACTTTTTTTGAAAAGAAAAGACATTTGTCAATGATATTATCGGTGGAGCGCTTTGATCTTTAATATAAGATCTGGGTTGCCAGGTCTATCAAACATGGCCCACAGTGGCCCCAACAATTATAGTTGATGTCCAAAGAGAAGCTGAAAGTAATGCTAACTTAAAATACATGCCAGCTGTAATGTTAGCTCATTGTCAAGGCTAACTTGGTTGGCCAAGTTCACCCTGGTTTAGACAAATTAGGAACAGCTAACGCCTTCAATGTAATGTATTGAACAAAACTCGCTTTTATGCCTTCTTGCACCCTCGCAGGGTGTTTTTTAGATTTACTTGCCTTTTTGAATAAAACAGGATAGTCTGGTTAGGAGTGGTAGTTAAATGGCTAAATGCAAATTTAAATGTTAATCCGTCTCTTTTAATATTCTCCCAGGAACCAAACAGACAGCACTGTTCACATATGCCTGTGACAGGAGGCCAAAACACTAAACCGCCTGCTGTACAGTGTCCTTGGAGCCTAAATGCTCTGTTCAACAACAATGTGGCCTTGATGGCAGCCACTGAAAAGATGTGAAATCAGCTACCTTCACATATTCACCTCCACACTGCGAGACAGGTTGCATTTCAGCAGATATAAAGACCAGTTGATAGTCGAATCGTAGCAATGTATTATGTTTTCCAAATCTAGCTAAATGTTGATCCTCTGATCCCTAATGTAATCTGTTTCCCCATTCTGGATGTGGGCCAGCGGGAAGAGACACTGAGCTAAAGCATTCTGATTGGCTTTGTTGTGACCTCTAGCCCCTCGCCTTCAGTCTGACTGTTTGTCCCGAAGGAGTCATCGCAGGTCAACTTCATCATTAATCACAGAGCCTGATGAATGGCACAGGCTTTGCCAATGAACTCGTGGCAGGATGGTGCACTGCAAAGGAAGACCACCCTTTAGTCAGGGGAGCCAGATTCAAACTCCAGGGCTGGAAAAGCAGCTTCTCTGAGGAGACTTTACCGGCTCCAAGTGGCTGACCCTGTGCTTTGATAGAGTGGCAAGTGACAAGACAATTGCCCTGAGCAACCAGAAAAATGATCGCATGATAACTAAAAGCATCAGCACACCAGGATTCTTGACAACAACACAGCTACAAGATAAGTGTGTGTCTTTCTTACACCAAGACATAATATCAACAGATTCATGCTCAAGTACAGCTCTAAAGTGTGACAACCTAGACACAGATATGAATGCTTGTTATAGCGAGGATGTCTGACAGCACACTGATATCATTGCTGCACAGTCAGCTGTTCATTCTCAGCCAGAAACACACACATTCTTCCACACTAAGCATCTCATGGTATATTTAGAGCCGCGACAACTGCACGGCACATCTGCCTTCCCTTTCATTCCCCGTGGCACGCCGGGAGCACCACATGACATCCATGCACACTATCACGCACACATGTCCTCGCTGTATGTCTCACATGTTGACTGAAGAGAGTCAGAGTGAAATTCACACACATACACTCGCCATCAGCCTTCACGTTAATGATAAGGGAGAAAAAAAAGAAAAGCCTTACCGGTGAGAGCACGTCCACGGGAGACACCAGGGTACGGAGGAGAGAGAAATGTGTCTGCCCCGACGAAAGCCCAACGAGAGACGCCTCCCCGTGCTCCGCCACCAAATCAATTTCACACTCTCTCACCTCCCCGCCACTGTGATGTCATTCATTCATCCGTTTCCCCCGTAGCCATGGCAACTCTGCCGCTTGGAGCAGTTGATTCTTTTACATCTGTCTTTCACTCCCTTTTTCTTCGTCCCTCCCCCTCTCCAGACCCCGGTGAACCCAGCCCACTTACTCCCATCTGAGGGGGTACAGTTACACCCCCAGCGTCGCAAGCATCCACCCTCCTCCTCTCCACTATTACACTGCGGAGCTGGTGTAAAGTAAAAAAAAAAAAAAAAGAACGAGTAGGAGGGTGCAAAACACAAAAAGGGGGAGGCGCCTGGATTCACCTCATGTAGCATACACGCCCTGAAGACTTTGTGGTCAAACAGGCATAGTTTTGTCACGGCTGCCCATAAAGACAGCGCTGGCAGACAACGAGAGCTGGGAGACACAGCAGAGTCTTGAATAGGTGTGCCTGGAAATCTCTTGTTCAGACGTGAGCCAGCTGTCTCATTTGCACACAGACAAACAGATCAAAACAACACATGACGGAGCTTTTAAGTGCTGATGCACAGATGTGCATGTCTGTAACTCCCTAATACACCCGCACAGCCCAAACACTTGGCCCTGCAGTGTAGCGCGAGGTGATGAATAGTTAATGACCATCACCATCATCATTATGACGGTGCCTCTCCGCTAATAATCCCCGTGTTGACCTTGGAAAAGGGGGAGGAAAATCTGGCCACTGAGAGACAAATCAAACAAAGACACACACTTACACACACCATCACCCTCCTTTATTCAATTATGGGCTGCCCTCTCCCTCGGTCCACATTCCCTTACCCAGCAAGCCCTCTCTTCACAGCCTCCACAGGCTTAAGATGTTCATCACTGCCCTATTTAAACCATTTCAGCCTGCACCACTACCACTCACAACCCTGCTGTTTTCATATTTTAAATCTCCCTCAGCATCTCCCCTCCCACCTGCTTTCATTTTCACCTGCAGGACTGAGAGAGCCACCGTCAACCAGATGGAAGAAGAGCATCGGACCAGAACCAGCATCAGGGAGACACATAAGGATAAAGACAAATCAAAACAGTCACAAAGGAGACTATTGTCTGGAGTGGGACAACGGACACTGATTAAAAAAGTAATTAAAATATGACCAAGTAAATCCAAAAGCCTTAAGAGAGAGAAGTATCTCCGGGAAAGACAGGGATCTCCTCTCTGTCACATCTCTTCACACATCATCTGGTTTTTAATTAGCTTCCTGTGCTTTCCTCCTGGAAAATCTCTCCATCTGTCTGCATCAATCCCCCCCTCGTCAGTCTTTATCTCTCTGTTGCTTCTCACATAATTAATGGTGGTCTTAGCCAACCGCCTGTAAAGTAACAAGTTTTCGCTTCTTAGCTTTATTTCCATGTATCGTAAATCATAGTTTCAATTGTCCATTGAAGTTTTCTTACATGCTACAGGGAGAGGTTGTCAAATAAAGGTTTTGTCTTTTTAAAATCTCTCCTAGAAGTATCATTTTAGAGCTGAAACCCACATTTTGGACAGCCAAATAAAACATTTGCTAACACAAAGTTAAACCCATTATTTCCAAAGACAGCCTAGCTCATTCATATTAGTACTAAATCACTGAAAATCACTTTAAAAACGTGTTTCATTGTAAACAACTCACATTCAGCATCGCTAAATTACAGCACAGGACAATGCAATGACTTTAACAGGCAAAAAAAAGATACTTTTCTGACCTTCATATCCTTTGGTTGCCCTCCGTTTCCGTTTTTCGTACAGGAGAAGGAGTTTAGCTAACGTTAGCATGGCGCAGTTAGCCAGCTTTAGCGTTAGCATTGTCGGTACTGAGGTTGTTTTACCTCGGTGCTCTTGAGCACTTTCTCCCTGGCAGTATGAGACTCGACCTTAAATTTTGACACCTGTGAATTTATAAGAAGTTATTATGCCCCACCTGTTCTCCACCTTTTATTTAGCTACTTTCCTCCCTTGCTGCTGATTGCTAGCTTGCTCTCTGGCCTTTGTCTTAACACTTCTACTATGACACACTATGGATGTGAGGTAAGCTGGGAGTTACACAGCAAACTTTATGTCAGCTAACTAGCTACCTATTTTTTCTTTTTTTACAGTAGCCCATTTATCAATTATTTTATTTTTGCTTATTTTTTTTATTTTATTTTTTTTTACTAAATATTTCACTCTCCCTTCAATGAATATTAAAACAGCTTACAGGTTCTTCAAATTGCTTCAGTGCTTCTGTTTATCTTAACTGTGCCTGTGATATCTTAATTTCAATCGTTATTTTATCTGAATTATATTAAAACTGCATTCTGGTTCATCATTAACAGCCTGTATGGGATAAAAAAAATGTTTTGTTGTACTTTCAGTTGAAGGGTTTTGTGCGTGAGTTTTAATAAAGACGCTAAAGTTATATTGTTTAAAGGAGCATTATGTAAGAATTCCTACTCAGAACAAACAGGGCACAGCATATCAACAGGGTAACCGCTAAACTGCTGCTAACGGAGGCTGCCGTTAGCTAGTTAGCTCTGTTAGCCATTTATCTAGCGAACGAAGCAGGAGCTTTGGACAGGGATGGATTCGGGGCTAGCTATTTAGCATGCTAACCTCAGAGGATATCCCTACAACACAATACAGAGGCATCATGACTTCAAAACGGATACTTCTTCGCAGTCTGTTGATAATTTTAGTTCATTTTTGAATGTTTTCAAGTAAAATTCTCACATATAGCACCTTTGAGAGTTCCTTGTTGCTTTTAAAGGAATGTTGCTTGGCTTTGACCTCCTTTTTTGTTATTTCTACTTTTTCCCAGTTGGTTTGATATGTTACTTTGAAGACATTTGAATGTTTCTGTTGTTGCTCAGTGCACTGCTGAAGCTATTTTCAGCGCTGATAAACACACTGAACGAGGGCAGGCAAATTCAATTCATTTACTTAATTAGTAATTCTAATGGGTTATATCACTGGCCAGACGAGACATCCACACAGTTAGAGGCTAAATGTTCCTCTCCTCTGTTTTAATGCTAATACTCGGATACAGCAGTCCGCCATACAGTATGAACCCTGGTTGGGGACGACTCACGCTGCGTTCACACACACTGCTACAGCAGTGGAAGTAGTCGGCAGCCCGGCCTCTCATGAAGCTGTAGCTCTGTGTGTGTTTACTTCTCTGCTCTGGCTGGAAAGTTTCGTTCTGATGTAGCCGCCGCACTTCACACACGAGAGAGTATTTTTTTCTCGTCATGCAGGGCTTTTTTCAGATTTACTCGCACTTAGTTATTGCTCACATTGCGTCATCGCACACAAAGTTGAGCTTTTCTCAACTTTCCTCTGAAGTGCTGCAGACTCTGAATCTCTGCAGCTCAGCGGGTGGCCATTCACAGCGTCGTATGCGAGAGCGACCCGCTAGATTTATCACACTTAACCCTGACTTTACATCTCTTTCTTACACTCATCTGCTTTTCAGCCCCCTGTTAGAGTGAGGTATGTGTGCGGCCATGGCTGTAGTTGAGCTGCACTCCCCGTGCTCTGGACTACGGGGTCAATTGGCAAATATAAGAAGGATGAATGGAGGTGGAAGGTGGAGACAAAGTTAGAACACAGTGAGAGAGGTGGGAGAGGTTCAGGGGTAAGTGTGTATTAAATCTTGGAATTGAGGTCCACCAGGGGCATGAAATTACCAGACTACAGGTTCAAATCACGCTGGTGCACACAGCCTTTAATCCAAAGCCGAAGCAATTCCCTCCACAGCGTGGTCTGAGATGTTGCTTTACCTCGACATTATCCCTCTCCTCAGAACTCTTATCTGCACTCGCAGCAATGAGCAGAGGATATGACGAGACTGACAGACTCGGCCCGTCATCGCCCCTTCCACCTTCTCTTCCTCCCTCACCACTCTCATTACCCTCACCTTGACGGTCTTTTTCTCACACACTCCTAATTCTTGCCTCACTCTCTCCTCCATAAACCCTCCATCCCTCTCCTCCATCCCCTCTGATGTAGACAACGGTTCGACAGGGATCCGTAGGAGATTAGCGCGATAGTAACGTGGGAGCGTATCATAGCGTTGTCAGAGGGGGGCATCATGCCCCATTAGGTAATGACCTAATTTGATTAGGGTTGAATGTGAGAGATGACATGTTTGAAATCAAGCACACAAACATCACAGCCAGACGATATCTTTCATCTCAGCGTAAACTCCCCCCACGGCTTCTCCCACAGATCAAAGCAGGGTTTTTTTTAAAGGGAATGCTTAACGGATGCTGTTCAAATCATTAGCATGGCTCTGCAGCTGGGCTCACACTCAGCACTCTAATACACGCTGTCTAGCTGCAGGCGAGGAAACCTGGTAGGTGGACGAGTGTTTGCGTGCGTCCGTGTGCGCACGTGCATGTGTGTTTAAGTGAGTGTGTGTTTAGTGACGGGAGCAGGTAAGTGGTTACGTTTGATGCACCTGCCCTGCAGAGAGGTGGGAGAGCAAGCTGCATCATGAGCTACTCTCTCTCTCTCTCTCTGTCCTACTTTCCTGTCGTTTCATCCCTCCCGCCTCTGTCCTCTTTCTGAGGAAGACCTTTACCATCTTCCCTCGCTGACATCCTCGTCATGTCACGTAATCTAGTCAGTGCTCCCACTCCCACACGCTAAATTATCTTTGTAACGCTCAACTACCTGCAGCTATACATGTCTCTTGCAAATATACCACATTCAATTCAGATTGATTTTGTATGTTTCATTTAATTTCATCATTTTAAATTTTGTCTCATTGATGAAAATGTTTTAAATATGCCTTTATCACAGTTTGTATGTAGTATATTTCCTGTGTGGGTGGAATAAATCCTGGTGGGCTAATTTATTTATGAATTTACTTTTTTTTCTTTTCTTTTTTTTTTAATCTTGCTCTTCAATATCTTTTTACTTAATTTAAAATGTTTCTATATATCACTCAATTTGCCATGTCGGAAGCCCTAAAGGTTCAAACATATTTCCTTCGCTTAACCGTGATAACGAGTTAAATTTGAGAGATCACAAGTTTTATTTATGTCGTTACCACGTAATAAACAAATGTTGTTTTCCCAAGGTAACAAGAAAATTAATCATGAGAAAAATCCTAAGATTCGTGACATACAACCACTGCTCTGTGCGCTGGGTTTTGGGAGTTTCAAAGCAAACCACATGAACTTTTTATGAATTTTTGCCATTAATAATGGGTACTCCTTGATCTGACATTTTCAGCTTAAATCAGTTGCTGCACTTGTCAAGATGCCATGTATGCATGCTGGCATGCAGTAGCACTGCTGATCTAATAAACATGAAGCTATAAGGAATAAGAGGGAACAACCTTTTGTGTTCTTGCGATAACGGATTGATTTATCTCGTTCTCTTATATCTGGACAACAGCATTTGTTTTTTCATGATAAAAATAAAATTTAACTCGTTTTCACGGGAAGACGGAGGAAATAAAATGTTCGACCCATGGCTGTTTAGGGCTTCCGTAGCTATGGGTATTGGTTGCTGTATACATTTTTGTGAAAAAAAAAACAATAAAAAGCATGATTACACACAAAAAAAAGCACAAATTCCTGCACTGTAAAACTCTACAGTTTCAGTTAGGGGTACAAACAGGAGAAAAGCCATGTTCACATGTACTGTACAAATGTAGCCGGAGCAAGTCCTGGCAGGCCCAGACACTGACCCTGACATCCATGTCCCTCACACACATTCTGTCTGATAATAGCTCTGGAAGGGAAACAAAGTCTGCAAGGCCACCAGTCACATGCCAGCGGCAGCAAGCCCACATTAACATGAGGAAGTCTTCTATAGAAAGATGAGGTCACACCGGGAACAGCCCCTCCCTCCTCTGACAAAGACTACTATCATATAGGCCTCGGTCAACCTTTGTGTGAGCCGGTGCACCTGTTTAGTATTGAAGCCGTGCAGGCCGCTCCGCTTTGATGATATTGTTTCATCAGATGGGGGAAAATCTCCGACCAAAGGTTTTGGATTTAATCTCAGCCTGCTGGAAGTGGTCCACTCCCAAATAACATGTTGCTGCTGCTGCTGCCAGCAGTGCTTCCCACCACCTGTCATTAGCTCTAGCTGCTGTTTGAGTCGGCCAACTGCCCAGTCCCATGGGCCTCACTTATAGGAATAGTCTGGGGTTTTTATCTTCATCTGCAGGATCATCTTTCCACACACGAGGACACCTGAGCTATACAGGAAGAAGAACAATTCTGATGAGCTAGGTTATGGATCTACACCTCCAGTTTAATTTACCTCTATTTAAGTCACGGTCCTGTCATTTCAGTTTTATTTTATTTGTTTTTCTATGTGTTTTCTAGGTTTTTGTGGTGCCTTTTGCTCCGTTTCCTTCCTGTGTCCCTGTTCTCCTCCCTAGCCTGATTTTCCCTCCACACCTGTCATGTATCTGTCTCATTAGCCCTTCACTGTTCCTAGTGTTCTTCCAAGCCGATCAGCTCCTTCCCTGCTCTCTGGTATCCCTACTTATTACCCTCATCTGTGTTTCTCCACCTCACTCCACCTGCACCTCATTCCCTCGTTGGCTTAGTTTGTGTTTAAGTCCAGTCTTTAGTCCAGTCTTTGTTGAGTCATCTGTAGTGTTTTCCCATTCCTGATGTTACGTTGTGTTTGCCTGTTCCTTGTGTTGCCATGATCCTAAATAAAACATTGTCCATTGCACTTTCTGTCTGCAGACTCCTGACTTTGGATCCACCTCATCGGCTCCAGCGTGACAATTTAGAGCTGCAATGATGAATCAACTGTTGAAAGTACTTGTGAGTCTGACAATGTTAAAGCAGTGCAATGCTATATCAGTGTACTACTGAGGATTTGCTGATTTTCTTCTGTTTACTACGATTGTACATCGAGTAGTTTTGCTATCGGTTGCACAAAATAAGCAGTTTTACAGTAACATAATACATCAAGTAGTTTTGAGCATTTATTTTTAACATTATATACTAAATAATCCTTAATCAAAAAATAAGCTATTGGATCAATCAACATTAAAGGTGCAGTATGTAAGATCGGCCACCTCTAACTATAACCAGAGTTAGCATGAACTAACTGTAGCTGCCATTAGCTGATTAGCTCGGTTAGCTGTGCAGCTAGTGGGCCAGACTGGGAGAGTGAAGAGGTATTACAAAGAAGGATGGGCCAGAGCTAGCTGGTTAGCAGTTGGTATCTCTGCAGCATAATACATAGATGTCTTTGACATAATGTCAAAACTCCGTCTATAATTTTCAGTTGATTTGTTGTTGTTGTTGTTTTAAATTTAAATTCGTAGGTATTGCACCTTTAAAAACTAATGCACTAATAAGCACAGTTCCCTTTGTTTCTAGTCAAATTAACGCCTCTCAGAGATACCACACATCTCCAGTCATAAATGACATCTGTCTCAAGTTCACCAATTATAAATAGCGCATATTGGTGTGGATTACAATTTGCACTAATCAGCTTTGTGGGTGAAACAAATCTATGGCTTCCCCAGATGAGCGGTAACCCCCTTAATCCCATCCCACCCCCACTCCTGTCTGCTCAGTCAGCTGTCTGCCTTTTGACGTCAGGCATCTATCCACTAAGTGACTGTGTTTGTATGCATGTGGTCTTTTTCTGAAAGGGGGGGTCCATCAGAGGAAATCCAGTAAGCGTGGTAACCAGTCAGTCCCATCTAAGAATAGGTCGATTGGTGGAGAGACCAAGGGTTAGACATCGAGTATGTAGACAAAGGCTTGTGACTGACAGGAGGCCCATAGTTAGCCAACAGGAATTCTTCAGACTGATCAGACAGAAATATCCCAGGTAACAGGTGGACGCTGTATTTCTAGTTTTTCCTCTCTAAATCTTATGCAGCTGTGACATTCATGACCACATTGCACCACCTCTTCGAGCAAGTATTCCCCTCTTTAATCATGCATAAAAGGTGCCATTTAAATCTTGCCAGAGCTGCAGGACCTCAGCATTGCAACACAGCCGGTGGGCTGCTTTACATGAGTGAAACAGTGGGAGGGGGCTGTATATTCCTTGAACACCTCTGGAGCTCTGACAGCAGCAGATCCATCAAAGAGCTTTTCTTGCGGGGAAAAGTCTTTGCATCCTCCTCCTCCTCCTCCTCCTCCTGCTCTTCGTCATCGTCCTCTGTTGCTCATAAATCAACCCGTAATTATCAGGGCGGGTGGTGACTAAGTCTCGAGACCATGTGGCTCAACAGCTGACCACAGCACAGGGGACCGTTCTGCGTCCACACACAGGCCGACAGACTACAGCCTCTCTTGCCGGATACACCCACAGACCAGCGCAGCACGCCTTGCCGTGTTCCAAACAAGAGAAATGTGAAAGAAGAAAGACGAGCCAGAGGGAAACTGCTGGAAAATGGCATTATGGAACCGTACGGCTGAGATAATCTTTTCAGTTTAAAGAGAGAGTGATACCTCCGTGCGACGCCGACAGACACAGCGGCCTGCAATCTGGCTGAGCGGGGGGACAGATGGGTGTAGCACACACGCACACACACACACACACACACACACACGCACAATAAAAAGGGGGTTGTGAGTGAAATGGCTGTTCCTCCTTGCACATCAAGTTACCGTGATTGATTTTTTTTCACACACTGTTTAACAGTTATCATACCTTCCCAAGGGTTTAACACCAACAAGTTCAACCCAAATGCACACACACACACACACACACACACACACACACACACACACACACACACTTCTACACACACTTCAGACTGTCAGCGGTCTGAATGAGCCCATCTGTGAGCGCCTGTGAAACAAAAGCAGAGTTTTGTGGGGTGACACAGGCAGAGTTATGTCTGCCCGCGACACTGCCTCTGTCTCTGTGTCTCTACTTCCCTATTTAACCTTTTCTATCTCTACCTTCGTTCCTCCTCTGCCTCACTCTCTCTCTCTAAACACTGTCTGTACACATCACACAACCAACACATGGCGTTTCGGTGAGAGCCGCCCAAGGTCCTCCGAAACTGGGACGATTCCCAACTGATGTTCAGTACCCCCAAAGGCCCTTTGAGAGGAGTGTGTGTGTGTGTGTGTGTGTGTGTGTGTGTGTGTGTGCAGTGAACAAGCAAAACCTGTTTTCCTTCTTTTTTTTTTTTTCTGCTCTGCCAGCCGGCACACATGCAACATCTCAGGGCAAACAACAGCGTGCAAGATGAGGAAAAAAGGGAAAAAGAAACAAAGGCGAGTGAACACTGGCCATTGAGAAGAATAAATGGTCTTTCCCTGGTAAAACATATAAAGTAGAAAGGATGCAAACAGAGGTATTAGATGTTTGTTCAGCTATGGAAACAAAGTCATGCAAAATCAAAGAGAATAAATTGCCAGTGGACAAAAATTGTGCCACCAGGCCTCATGTAAACACCCAGAAGCTCAGACACACACAAAACAGGACACAAGTGGCTCCGTACCTCACTGTAACATCTCCCTCGTAGTTCTTGATGCGTTCTTGCCAGTTAGGAAATAACATCCAGAGACAATCTGGTCTCAGCTGCAAAAGATCTGAAACACTCAGAGAGAGCGAGTGAGAGAGAAATCAACTCCCAGCTCTCTCTACACATCTACACCCATAGGCTACAATCCTCCACAGACATCCCATCAGAGAGATGGAGAGAGGGAGAGAGAGAGAGAGAGAGAGGGGGGAAAGAGGGGAGCGTGCCAGTTTGGGTGAATTAGGAGGGGGAGTAGTTGAAAGGGAGAGAGAGCATGAGTCAGTGATAGAGAGAGAGAGATTCAGGAGTTTGTCAGCGAGCGAGCGAGCATGTTTGTGAGAGAGAAAAACAGAAAGCGAGTGAGACGGGAGTTTAAAATCTCTAATTACAACTGCTTATCACAAGCCCATAAGCAGCTGGTGGGAGTGAGTGACACAGGACTTTATATACACACTACACTCTGTTGCGCCCTCATTGTGTGTGTGTGTGTGTGTGTGTGCGTGTGTGTGTGTGTGTGCGTGCGTGTGTGTGTGTACTGTGTTAGTATGAGGGGGAGGAGAAGCAAACACTCAAACAATGGGCTGAAAGTGAAACCGTGTAGTGAAAACAGGAGGACAAAAAAGCAGCACAGAGCAGATATGCCGAGCAACAGGACAACTACCAACTTAGTGCCCCCTTTCCCATCATCCCCCTGGATGGACTGCCAGGCAGCGGTGTATTAAAGGATGAGTAATAAGTCATAATTCAGATTCATCCTCTGGGGATAATGAATGTCTAATCAACTTTCATATCATCAAACATTTGCTGAAATATTTCCTCAAAAGATAAGTTCATCTTCATCTCAGTATGGAAATTCAGTCATTATCTGCTCACCCTCCCGCAGCTGGAAAGACAGGTGAAGTTTTGTAGTCCACAAAACATTTATGGAGATTTACAGCAAAACAGTGTTGCAGCATTCTCCTCAACAATTCAAGTAGATGGGGACTATCTACTATCTAAACATAAAATGGCTCCATACAGCTGGTCTGGCATAATCCAAGTCTCAGGGAGCTTCAACATCCCAAACTGACTTGAAAAGACACCCTTGACGAGCGGGTGGGCTCATGTGCCAACTTGAGACGGGTTGTGAGCTTACAGCTGCTTTAGACTTTGACCTTAAAAGCGCATAAATAATGTCTTTTCAAATCAATTTGAGATCTCAGGACTTCTGGAGAGGCTTCTCTGTCATGCACCATTTACTATGAAGTCATCATATAGACTGACCCCTCAGCACCCCCAACTGTGACTGACATCCCGCGTCCCTAAAATAACAATGTATTAGACTGTATTTTGTGCATACGAACACAGAAGTGACGTGTCCACAGACAGAAGTTGAACAGAACTGTTTGTAAAACTGATTTGATGATACACAAATAAGACAGAAGTGCTAGTAAACAGTTTATTCTATAGCTTTCACATTTGTTGATTTGTGAAGCAGCCATCTTGGATTTTGAGTCGGGGGTTGGTGAGGTGCGTCTGACTTTCCAAGTCGGAAAAATCCAGCTGCAGGGGGCGTTCTAGCTGAAAGTGCAGACTGGGAACTCGAAAATTCCGACTTCCCATTTCAAATTGAATGCACCATAAATGTTTCCAAAAGCTGATTTCCCCATTTCGATGATACTTTTGTCACTGGAATATCCGAAAGAAACAACATGCCAAGATGTATTACATGCTGTACAAATTACCAAAAAACACTAAGATTAAGACTAAGATTAGAGAATAAATATCTAAAATCACATGAATCTGTCTTTATATGATCATACTGTAGATGCTTGTGCCGAGCTGGTTGTTGATGTGCTCATGCTTTTTGTGTTTTTAAATGAACTTGCAGAGAGATCAGGGTGTAGTTGTCAAAAGGAGAGCATGAGTATAAACACTGTTAATATTTACAGTACACACTGCAAATGTGTGTGAGGGGTGGAGAGCATTTTAGCACGACACAACAGCAGCCCTAGATAAATGTCGCTGGCTGTGTGTGTGTGTCTGCCAAAGCTGCATCTTGTAGCCATCATGCAGAGTGGAGTGTGGGAGCCAGGAGATGGAGAGAGGAAGGGGGGGAGGCAGAGTTGTGGCAAACCAAAATCCTTCCCTCCTCTCATCCATTTGATGTCCTTCCTCTCCCCTGTAATAGGCTGATGTCCTTGAGAAGAAGGCCATCAGAAAAAGAAGAAAGCTTCATCAAGATGAGCAGAACTTCTATAAATCTACCCTCTCCTTGCACTTTTCTTGCACACGTGCACATCGCACGCCTGGCGCTTCATCGTGGTTTGATTCCAATCAGAGGCAGAACCACATGAATTATAGATCAGTTTATATTCCAGCAGATCCGATGTAGTCAGGGGGAGTACGGAACGCTAACGCTGTTAAAACAAATAAAGCCTCTCGTTCTGCTGGGTCAGTCGCGTTTTTCAGATTAAAAACAATTAGCGTCTCCTCGGGCTCAATCGATTAAAAATCTACAGCATGGCAGGCACTGAACATGAGGTTTAGACTTTAGGAGTAACGGATGGCACAATCCAGTTTGTTGATAAACCAAATCCTCACTTAAATGAGAAATCCACGCAATGCTGCTGCCAGTTCAGCTGCCGGGCTCTGGATCAGCCTGATTACTTTGGGCTGACTGCAGCAGATCAAAGTAATCCCCCAATACTCGAGTCGTACGGACATGGAACAACCATGTAGTACACTGCAGCATGGTGAGACCACGTGAGGGCTGTACATTTTGTCAGTATTTAGGGGAGGCAATGAAGGTGCATGTGTGCCTATTTGTGTCTATGTGCAAGTCTGTGTCTTCTTGCAGATGCTGGAGTGTGAGTGTTTTGTGGTGTTTTGCTGCAGAGACGGAGCACGCTGGGTTTTATAATCAGGATTCAGGCATCACCTTAAGCCCCTGTCATCAGTCAGACCTGTCCTGAAGCTACCAAACAGCGTTGGAGGGAGGAGGGAGGGAATGAAAGGACACATGGGGACACGGAGAGGCTAAGGTCTACTTTTTAATACAGGCGATGCAGCCTGAAAAATAGGAGAATGAAGACGACTGACTCTAAGGGACTGAGGCTGATGGTTCCACAGTATCTGATTAAAAAATCTAAAAGTACAAAGGGAGCGTGCCGTTTGCATGCTCACGCAGGAATGTCCACCAGAGCTGTTGCCTGCGAATTGAGTGCTCATTTCATTACGATAAGCCGTCTCCAGTGTTGATTTGGAGAATTTGGGAGCACATCCAACTAGCATCACAGTCGCAGACACCATGTCAGCCCAGGACCTTCATACCCAGCTTCACCTGCAATATCATCTGAGACTGTCCACCCGGACAGTTGCAAAAGTTGGTTTGCACAACCAGAAAAGCTCCACTGCGTCCTCGTCATCCACATCAGGGTCTTGACCTGACTGCAGGCTGTTGTCGTAAACAGCTTGACTGGTCAAATGTTCCCCTTCGGCGTCTGGCACTTTGGAGAAGTGTTATTCTCTTCACAGATGAATCCCAGTTTTCACTGTACCAGGCAGATGGCAGGTAGCCTTTATGGTGCTGTGTGAGCGAGTTGTTTGCTTGTTGTGAAAATGGTGGTGGCGGGGTTATGGTATGGCCAGGCATAAGCTACCAACAATAAACACAGATGCATCTTACTGAATGCACAGAGATATCGTGACAAGATTCTGAGGCCCATTGTCGTGCCGCTCATCACCATCGCCTCATATTGCAGTATGATAATGCACTGCTTCAATTCAACACCCCGAGATCTTTTACTTCAACACATAAAAATGTGAGCAAAAAGAAAATTATTGCATTTATATTTTTGTTGAGTGGGCTTGAGTATCAAAAGTAACTTTCCAAAAAGCAAAAAATGGGTTCAAGCACTAAAGTAAAATTACATTTTACATTTATTTAGATTGCTGTTTACAAGGTTTTGACTGATTACCCGCCTGGACGATTATCAGATCCAATATTAAGGAAATAAAATAGATTAATTTGAAAATGCACTACTTTAACTCTCATGCAGCATGCAGTCTGCAAAGTAACTGGTAAATAAAGTTATCAAATAAATGTAGTGGAGTAAAGAGTTCAATATGTGCCTCTAAAATGTAGTGGAGTAGAAGTATAAAGTAGCAGGTACCTCTAAATTGTACTTAAAGGATCATCCAAAAATGAAAATTCACTCATTATCTCCTCTCGACCATGCTGATGGAAAGTCGGATGGAGTTAGCATTCTCTTAAACAACTGAAGTAGATGGGGACTTCTTTAAGAAAGCACCCCTCTTTAAACATAAAATGGCTGTGTACAGCTCGTCTGGTGTTATCCAAGTCTCCAGAAGCCCCGAGATAAGAAATTGATTTGAAAAGACGCTATTTACAGCCTCGCCCTGTGGTTGAGCTCGTGCACCTATGATGGGGTGCACGCTAATGCTTTTAGCTTAGCAGCTAAAGAGAAGAATTCAGCTTAAAAAAGGGTGTTAATTATGTCGTTGATATAAATTTGAGATCTTGGGGCTTCAGGACGAGCTGTATGGATTTTAAAACAAGTCCCCATCTACCTCAGTTGTTCAGGAGAATGCTGCAACGCTGTTTTGCTGTGAACCTCCAGAAATGTTTTGTGGACTACAGAACTTCACCCGACTTTCCTTGTGCACATTAGAGTGACAACCTTTCAACTTTTTGTCAGTTCCAGCTAAAAATCACATTTAAATGATGGACAATTGTTGATCGGACTGTCACTGATGTGATAAGATACCAGACTTAATCATTGTGCGGTGTGTGTGATGTATATCCGTCTGCTTTTCTTTGTGTTTAATAATACAACAGTGTGTATTTGCAACATGTGTGTGAGTGTGTGAACTACACACAGTGCCAGCATGTGTACTCAGCAGGTCTCATTTCCTGATTCTCCGGTCAGACGCTGGTTTCTCTTTTGAGAGGCGAGCCCACAATGACATCAGCTTCCGCCAACACACCAGCGGTCACCATGGCACCGCACAAAGACATTTCTGGCCCAGAGGGAGGGGGGGGGCATCATGCTTGACACATTTATAGGAGAGGTCTGCGCTCCCCTCTCCTCTCATCCCCCACCGTCTCCTCCTTTTTCTCCATCGGTGTTTGTACAGCCGCCTGCTCTGTTTACCGGATCATCAAAGAGCTTCTCAGACTGCCATGGCTGCAGCACCCCGGCCCCGGGCCCGCTCTCTCTATCTGCTTCAGCCTCTCTCTCCTCTTCCGCTTGCTTTTCCACTAATGGCAACTGCTATCCATTAAGTCTGTGTGAAATCTTTCTTTCTCAGCCTTCTATTTTAGACTTTCATCCTCCCTCCCCCTTCTTTTCGGTCTCTCTTCTTGTCAAATGGAGCCATGACTCCAAGGGCAAAATGCCTAGTGGAGAAGTGACCACCCACTGGGCTTTGTCTAACTCTTTGCCCCGATGGACAGAAGGCCAGTGTGTGTGTATGTGTGTGAGAGAGTTAAACAGAGAAGGAGAAACAGATGGACAGAGTGGCAGGTAGGGGGGAACCCAAAAGCTATATCAGTCGAGTTACAGTCGAAAATATTTGGCTGAAAAACATCACAGGATGCCACCTTATCTGGGGCAACATAGTGGGGCATCTTGTATTATGGTGATATATGGGACACTTATCTTTTACACTGAGTAAATCACTTCTAAAAGGCCACGTTGAATTAGATTTAATATGGCTTTAAAGGGTTTAGGCCTGAAATGAAACAAAATAACAAACATTTTTCAATTATGTCACCATTTCTACATTTTAAAGAGCAGTCTGTGATTTAATTATGGTTTATTCCTCGCTAATTATGTAAGTAGTATTTTCACTTAACTATTTAGGGTTTGCTCTGAGCTGGTAGCATTATCAAAGAGCGAGTGGATTAGTGTGTTTAGTCATTATTACGCAGCAACAAAACTCACACTAGAACAATACAATATTGGGGTTGGGGAATATTTTGCCCCAAACTTGTATCGACTGAACAAAGATGCTTCCAAAAGAAGTCAGTTTAAAATCCTCGTGGAACGTTCAGAAAACATCCACTGAAGCGATGAAAGGTTTTGTGTCGTCTTTTTAAAGGGGCTCTAAGGAACAATTTTTAGCAATTCACATGTATTAATCACTTTTTTATTGCCCATATGTTAATTGATTGTAACGTGACATGATAAATGAGACCTTCCCTGTCTCTCTCGGTTGCCTATACAAGCCTGTGGACAGTTTGTTTAACTTGTTTAATGCTGCTGGACTGGATTTCTCTGTGAAGGACTCGGGTCGGATTTTCCGCGACAGTCTGAAGGTTGTGACCTTAAGCACGTCCTCGAGTGCCTCGTCTTGGTGCCTCTCTCCACTCTGCTCACAGAGAGCAACAGTAGCTAACGTTAGTTTAGTTTAGTCTGCTGACGTAAGAGAACGACAGGCTTCCAACACAAGTTCCACAGAGCCCCTTCGACATTCACTATGGATGTCCAAGCGACATCCTTACAGAAGTCGAGATGACATCATTTTTAGAGGTATTGCAGACATCTGAATGACAGCTTCTCCTGGTTCAAAGTCAAAGTTTCAAAGACATCTTTTCAAACACATTTGGGATCTTGGGGCTTCTGGAGACTTGGATTGCGCTGGACAGGCTGTATGGAGCTGTTTTATGTTTTCTCTGTAGTTTTTTTTAAGTTTATAAACACGTTTCCATCTACTTCAGTTGTTTAGGAGAATGCTGCAAAACTGTTTTGCTGTGAAATTCCAGAAATGTTTTGCGGAGTACGCAACATCACCCGCCTTTCCATCAGCATGAGGTGAGTAGATAATAACCAAATTTTCATTTTTGGGTGAACTTATCCTTAAACGTAATATATAGTGAATAATCATCCACTGAGGATGTTTCACTGTTTTCTTCTGGGTCCTCAGGTATTACAAATTCATTAAGCAGCAGCTCCTTTGAATACGCAGGCATCATTTGCTTAGATAATCTAAAAATAGACACTTTCCCCTGCTCGATTTCTCTCTGCGCCGCCTGGCAGGATGTTCTGTCACACTCAAGTCGTTCCTTCTTGTGGTCGACAAGGGAACAACAACCTCCACCCAGATTCCAGATGATGTCATCTGTTGTGCAAGAGCCGTCACTTTATTGCAGACATATATAGGTCAACTTAAATCAAATCATGGCATTCAGATGATGAATCACACCACTTTTGTCTATGTTCAAATATCTAAAATGATAAAAGCATATGAGAAGAACTGTTTCGGCAGCACAGTTATGCTGCTGCTGCGATGTGTTTGTGATTATTTGAAGAAAAAAGTACTTGATTCAGACAGTTGTTACAATATTGTGTCTTGGTGTGTGGTAGAAATCAACATAACACAGCTGCTATAAGGTGCATGCAATCTTAAGAGCAAAGACCATCACCTCACAGGGCATTTAAAGCCCCCTCAGGCTGAAAGAAACTCAGTCAATCGTTCAGCCAGTACAGACGCGGCTGCTTCCTGTATTCTTCTCACAACACCCAAAGTCAGTCGAGGTCACCACAACTGTGCCTTGGTGCACAGTTCGCTTCACAAAAGTGTCCCTCGGGTCCAAAGTGACGTGATACACTTTAAGCGAGTTTGACAGCGCCCAGGAAGGTGGAGTCTCCGGCCAGGGACACGCTGGCCGTGGAACGAGGGATCACCAGCTCCAAGTGGTCCCCGACCTCCAGCTTCACAATACCTGAGGAGACGGAAATGTTCACTTCAGATCCGTATGCAGTCAATCCACACACAAACACACACACACACACACAGGCCTGAGAGAGAAAAACACGCTGTCTGACCTTCTGTAACAGCTGTTGTAAAAAGGGTGAGCATAGCTGGACATAAACAATGAGACAGGCTCACCTCCTGTGTAGCAGGTGTTGTAAGGGTAGTTAGGGTTCATGTTCTGGATGCAGCGGAACAGGCTCACATATGGAGTCTCGGTTCCCACCACGTTCCTCTTCTTTCGGATCACAACATGACCCATTGCAAAGATTCTGTCCGTGTAGTAGACCTGAGCACATCACAAATACTGCGTTAAATCCACGAGGTACGGCGCAGGCATGCATAAACAGTCATGTGAGTGGTTCATTATGTATGCATCATTTGCATTTTCTCTTCCTTATTTGACCTTTCTTCAAGGTCTGTTAACCAGCTGTGCGTCTACATCGAGCACACCCTGTTTTTCTGCCATATATATAGATGTGTTCCCTTTCTGGTGAATGGCAAACAGACTAGCAGCACCCCCATGTGGACAAACTATAACATGACAGCAAAGAGACCAACCTGACTGTACACAAAGTAGAAGCCCTCCTCTCTGACTAACATGCTGTCCTCTTCTACCTCCAGGGCGGAGCCTCTCCTCAGCCCAGTCCGCCAGGGGATAGCGGTACAGGGTGTATCAGTGCAGGGGATATCTCCGTTCGGCCCCGGGGAGTATTCTGATTCAAGGAATAAGAATATAAAAAAACATGTCAAAGCACCTCAGTGTTGTAAAAAGTATCCAGAAGTCAAACTTGAGTAAAAGTAAAGCTGTGGTGTTAAAATATTACTTTGGTAAAAGTCACCCATACAGATTGTACTTGAGTAAAAATGTTACTTTTAGTATCTGATATGAAATGAACTTAAAGGTGCAATATTCAAAATGCAATAAAATTTGAGTTGAAAACATAAAAAATGTGATGAAAGAACAGTTTGGACATTTTGATATCTACATATTGTGTTGCAGAGATATCTACTAGACTTAGCCTGCTAACCAGCTAGCTCCAGCCCACCCTGGTTCAACGTTCCTGTGCTTGTGGTGTGACCGCCAACAACTCCTCAGTGTCCCCAGCTCACAGTCTGGACCTCTAGCTGCATGGCTAATTTTGCTAACCAGCTAACTGCAACTACAGTTGGCAGCAGTTAGCGGTTACTCTGGTGATATGCTGCCCTCTGTTTGTTTTGAGTTTGAATTTGACATATTGCACCTTGAAGTAGCAAGTAGCAATTATCAGATCCTATATTCAGCATTTTTCTGACCTTTGGAATCATTTTTAAAAGATTGCAGATAAAATTAATTAATTTAAAAATGGCTTTGGCTCTGATGCAGCATGCAACTTATATGAAATGGTAGAATGTCAATAACTAACAAAAACGATATCAAAGTCAAATAAAATAAAATAAAATAACAAATCATCAAACAATCACAACTGAGGCCAGACATACTGTACCTTTGGTGAAGGTTCTCCTGCTACTGTTTGCCAACAGCTGCAGGCAAGGCTGAGAAACTGTGACAAAACAAAACAGACATTTAGATATGTTAAAACTGCTCAACAGTTTCCTTATAGCCTGCATGTAGTCGATTCAAAGGCTGTCTCTCTTTTTCTTTGTGATCTTTCACTTTTTCTGTTGTGGGCGAAATCCATTGACGTCGGCACTAATCAGAAGTTTACTGTAAATATTGCACCCCAGGGATGGTTAAATAGCTTCAGCTGATGGTGTTAACTTTCACACCATTTCTTAGCGAGCATGAAGTCTCCACATCTGACATCTTATTTTTCATGCGGTTATCACCAAAGCTGATGAGTCATTCACACTTGGCTGTTAGACTGTCAAAAACAATGTCTCCTGGGGGCGGGGTTTAATGTCTGAATCAAGGGGCTGAAGGTGGTGTGTACACAGAGAGACATTTTGTGATTTTGAGCTGACATCTAACTTTAAAATGGTATATAAAATATCTTTAGGGGTCATAACTGTGAAAATACTCCACTACAGGTTGAAGTACTGCATTCAAAACCTTATTTAAAGGGCAACTCCACCAATTTTACACATTAAAGTGTGCACTACTGCATATGTGAAAAAAGTAGTATTAAGCCTTTTGTGGCTCCAGAGGAAGCTGCATGTGATCTGATGAATAGCCTCCAGTGCTGTCACTGAGTTTCATTGTGGGTAATGTAGGCACCAGGATTTAAAAAGCAGTCCACTGGTCTGCAGAACCAGAAATATAGGCTTGTTTATGTCATGCATTCTTCTTCCTTTTCAAAACATTCTGCCTGCATTACCCACAATGCAACTTAGTCACTAACTGACATCACTGGAGGCCGTTTATCAGATTATAATCAGCTTCCCCTGAAGCCACAAAAGGCTTTATACTACTTTTTTCACATATGCAGTAGTACTCCCCAAGGCTTGTAAACACACTTTAATGTGTAAAATCAGTGGAGTTACCCTTTAAGTAAAAGTATGTAAGCATTATCAGCAAAACTGACTTAACTCTTGTGTGGTGTTCATATTTTTGTTATTCAGCCAGTGTTCGTGGGTCTGGTGGACCTGCTGCATTTTTGGGTTTTTAATTTAACACAATCAAACAATTTTATGTTAAAATACTCAACAGATGTTTACTTCATCAATATACAAGCAATTTACAAGCAATATAAACAGCATATATGGTTAATATTTGCCCTTTACCTTTGTTAGATCACATTTATGAAGTGCTACTCGTTTTAAATAAAGATTGGTTCCAGCAAGACAGAGGGTAAAATGTGCAGGAATGTGAGAGCAGAAGGTGTTGGTGCTTGAATTTTGCAACAATGTTGCAACCTTGTGCAGGAACGGCAGGGGCAGAAACACAACACACACTGTACAGTGTGTGGTCATTGAAAATGTGTTCTGATATATGTTCTTCACAGAAAATGAGCCAAGGCCAATGAGTCTGAGTTTGAAAAAATAATTAATCGTATCATTTTTCTTTTGATAAAAAATAAAAACGGGTCCCACAGACCCAAACACCATACAAGGGTTAAAGTATCAAAAGTAAAGTACTGATTATGCAGTAAAATGGTCCCTGTCAATGTTATACCCTTACTTCTAATGTTTTTGAAATAATGTGTATATTTTATTACTGCTGCAGATGTTTAAGGTTGAGCTCATTTTAACTGCTTTACATCCTCTTGGAGTATACACATAATCTACAGCAATGAATCATATTCTATAAGATCATCATGTTTGAAGCGTTGCTGTCCTGTGAGATTCATGTATCTTCAAAAAGTCAACTTTTCATGAGCTCTGTGATAAATTTATTTTGAAATGTAGTGAGGTAAAAATACAATATTTCCTTCTGAGATGTAGCGGAGTAAAAGTATAAAATTGCATAAAATGAAATGAAGTAAGTAAAGTACCTCAAATTCACACTTGAGAAAATGTACTTAGTTACCTTCTGCCACGGAATATCATAACAATAAGGAATCTATTAAAAACCTTGATCACCACTTTAAACAACAGAAATCATGTTCACCACCAATCTCACACTGAACTAAAGGAACTACAAACTGCACTAACAGTGAAGTCGGGCTCAGCTGCAGCCCATCGTGTCTTACCTGATGGCTCTGCTCCAGAGACCAGTCTTCTCTTTCTTATCAGTGTGAAAGCATCTTGAGACCCAGGTTGGTGCAGGGGCTCTTGGCTGCTTCTCCTGCTGCTGATGTTGTCAGTCTGAACAGACACAATAAAGCCACAATGCATGCTGGTGAAATGCTCGTCTTATGGGGTGTTTGTTTTGGGGTTCTAAATGATTAGTCATCTCTCACCTGGCCTCCATGTTTGGCATCTTGTCCCTCCTCTCTCCTGCGACAGACCTCTGATCTGAGCCCCTCCACCTCAGCTCTGAGAGCCACCAGTTGGTACAGGGACAGAGCTGAAAGAGAGGAGGAGGTGACAGCAGCCAGCGTCAGCAGGAAAACCGGCCAGGACAGCCTCCCCTCGCCTGCCCTGTGTCCAGTCCCAGGCTCCATGCCTGCCAAAACTGCCATCGGTGGTCCCATACACAATCTCCAGAGAGCTCAAACTGGCAGCATGACTGCTCTCAAGCCTGAACTATGCTGCTGACTGACTGTGCCAGGGACAGTTGATGCGCCCAGCTTTACCTTAATTCCTGCCTAAAAGCTCCACTGACTTCCTTAACTCTCGTTTTTGTCCTCCAGCGGCAGGTTCCACGTCAGTCTGAGGGATTACGCAGACTGAATACTGTACAAATAAGGCTAATGCAGCTTCCCCTCTATTGTTCCGCTCAGCTAACCACACTCAGCTTCCTGCCTGGCCAGCAGCCTCTACAAATCTCTCTCCCTTTTCTCTTCATCTCGCTCCTTCAAAATGATAAAACACATCTCAGCTCCTTCGCATTCAAACAAATAACATGTATGATAGTTTCAGAGTGGAAACAGGAAGGGCGGTCTTGGTATTTAGATGAGGGACAGCGTGGTGGGGAAATAAAGGAAGAGGTGTCAGACAAAGAAGGAGGAATAAACATTATTAATGTCAGTTTCAGATTTGAATTTGACAACGAGGAGCTTACTGAAAGAAGGAAGTACAAAAATTAACAGAAACATGTCAAAGAAAACAAACTGCGTTTCCCAGAATATAAAAAGTGAAGTGATGCCAGGTTGCATCAACGAATTTGGAACTGTTACATTAAAAAAGCTTGTTTACAGCAAAAATGAGATGAGACAAGCCGTTTTAATGTATCAATTTATTGCATGTTACAGTACAGAAAATAGAAAGTGAAAATGTGTGCTTACAAAAGAAGTTAACATTGTCTCGAAATAGAAAAGAAATTACTCTAAAATGGAAAACCCCTCAAACTGACTGCTTCACACTTAAGAGAAAGATGAGCCATTCAGATGTCAGACCATTCAGATATCCATCCAGAAGTCATGGTCGATGTACACAAATAATGTCAACACTGTGCAGGGTCATGACTCAATGTAATCACATGCCAGCTTGTAATGCAAATTCCAAATTATGCAAAACGCTTTCAACAGCATTCATTGCACCCTATTCACAATCATATGAACATATAAAAACATGTTCCATAGTGCATTTGGACAATACCTGGCAGATTATTTTGTTTTATAGAAAAAAATGAACAGACATTCACTTTGATTCCATTTCTTTTCATCAACGGGGAGTTGAACAGAAACAACACACTTGGATAAGAAGCCAATATTCTAGTTGTTATTCATTTTGTTTTTAAGCCAGCCACTAAAAGAATAAATCAAGTGAATGATGACAAGTTCCTACATGGTTTCTTGAATGACGAGACGGCGCACTGCCAAAAAAACAAACAGTAGAAGTGCGTAAAGTAAGAACTGAATAGTCACATGGTTGAATTCAGATTACACAATGTGCTCTACCAACATATAAAGGGGAAAAGAAATCATTAAACTGAATGCATACAACTTAAGTTTATGAATGTGATATACTACAAAAATGCCTGAAATTGTTCTGTGCCACTGGTGGCAAAAAGTCACACAAAAAGGGAGAAATCAACATCTATACATTATTTCTTGTAAAGCACACTTGTTAATTTAAGACCACAATTTACATTCATTGTATCCTTTAGACCATTTTTAAAGTTATCACATCAACACAAACAAATTTAGTCTTTTGATGTTTGTTCAATTTTCACTGTTCACAAACAGTATCAAATATGGCTAAGGAGATCTGTATTCAAATGGCTTTGATACCACTGCAGTGCAGCATGCTGCATTTGGAAAGCAAGAGCAGATAGAACGGTGTCGTCGGGCTCTGCTCCACCCCCTGGAAGACATGCAGGAAAGGTTAATTAGCTCATTAAAAGCCCTCCAAGTGAGTAAAGCCATTTTGCCACTCAAGCATGGGGTGAGACAAGAATCAAGAATCCTCCACTCAACAATTATGATGCTAATGATTATAGCTAACAAATAATCACAATATTTGATTAAAAATGCTCACACTTGATTTTTGGTTCTTAAAGGAGAGGGTCCAGATTTTTTAAAGACTACCTTAAAGGTACAATGTGTAAGATTTTCATTCAAGAGTTGACAAATATTATCAAACATTTTGACGTTATGTCAAAGATGTCTATGTATCATGTTGAAGAAAAATCTACTGAAGTTAGCATGCTAAACAGCAAGCCTCTTTCTTCTAGTGGTCCAAAGCTCCTGTGCTAGCGGCGTAAACACCAACACTCCCATGGTACTCCGGCTAGCTGCGCAGCTAACTGAGCTAACAACCTAACAGTAGCTACAGTTGTAAACATATAAACTGAATACAGTTAGCAGCTGTTAGCAGTTACTCTTGCGATATACTGCCCGATTTGTTGGAAGTGTGAATTCCAGGTGACTAATTTTTAGGTATTACACCTTTATTACAACACTCAAAGGCCCATATGAATGTATGCAGAAAGAGTCATTGCTATCTTTCCTACTAAGCCTTAGACGGGGATAAACTTGTTTTTTTAGCCAAGCGTTTGTGTAGACAACTGGTTGCGTCGTGAAAGTAGTAGTTCACATACTACACGTGCTACTGGAGGATAACACTAGCATGGCACACGTTGGCTTGTTGTCCCTGCTGCTGCTGATGTGCTTACTGACCCTTAACCCTGTCACATCTGCATACTGGCCCTATACTGCCCCTACCCTTTATGTGCGTATTGCAACTTGATGATGTGTATAGTTAATTTCTGAGGACGTGCACAACTGACACTCCAAATAGGTGCAGGATACGCGAGGTAGTCATAACGTTTACACAAACTCGTTGTAAAAAGCAAGTATATCTTCGACCTAATCCCGTCTACAACCCAAATCCCAAAACAGTCAAGATACTTTTTAAACATTGAAATCTTCCAAACAGGTGTTTTTTGAACATTTCACAACTTATCCCAGTTTTTTGTTGCCGCTGTCCTAACTTGTTTGAAAAAAAAGGATAAGCAAAATATTAAATTGTTTTATGTTTTACAAAACGTCAACAAGGGATGCAAATTTTAAGCAATTTCTTTAATTGATAGTCTGCTGCTTCAACAATCGATTATCAGTTCATTGTTAATAATATATGAAATATGTTGGATGCTTTTCTGTAGGAAGTTGTTTTAACCACTGATACGATCTATGTTCGACACAAAATCAGAGTAGGCTACATTAGGAGTTCAAAGAACAGATAAAGAAGAGGTTTCTTACGATAAATTAAATAACACAACATAATGAATTTTTTTTAACTGCGGTGCTTCAGACTGTCGCTATTGAACATCTGGCCCGACAAAATTTAACCCATACTGAGGTTACTAAATGGCTAAAATCTAATATCAGTTTGTAAATTTGTCTTTTTGTATTTTTTTCATATGAAAGTTTTAGATGTATTTGTACCCGTCTCTGATTATCGATTACTACATTCTTATTGGTTAAATTCTTAACTGGATTAAATTAATCATTAACATCCCCATTAACATTTTCTGGAATTAGGGTGGTATGAAAAACCAGAGTCAAAAGTTCAGCTGAAGTTAGTGATTGGCAACACAAAGAGGAAACGTTCTACTTGGAAAATACACTCTTGACATGTCTGACTCATACTGTTGAAACTGCAAATTAGCTTCTGTACAACTTTGATGGATTCACATGAATAACGTATCTCTTCACAGTCAGTAGGAACAATTGGTCTTTCACTGCACATCTGGCATGCATTAGTGTTGTGCAACGACTTGAAAAAATCTGAACCCATCCTTTAATAACAAACCACACAGAGCACAAATAATCCTTACCAAACAACACGAGCCCATTTAAGAGTAAAGACTCTCCTTGTGTGCTAGCTGTGTTCGAACAGGACACAGTAACAGCAACGTCTCCCAATCGCACTGGAACAGAAGTAACTTGACAGGAAATAAGATCTCTAGAAACGTATTTTTGATAGGCAGAAGTAACCGACATGTCAATGTTATCTTACTGACCGCTTCATCTCAGCCAACACTTCTTGTGGCTGAATATAATTATTCAACAGTTTTTTTATACTATTGTGCCAGACAAACGTTTTCAAGGGTATATATAAATATTGATCACTACAATGACATGTTATGCAAAGCTGCTGCAAGTACTTTAAATATTAATGTTCCTCAATAAACAGGGAGAGAAATAAAACATCCTTATGCCCCTCAAAGTATTGCTCAGAAGATGTTAACCTACATAACTCAACACTTGTGTAAATCTGAACAAAAAAGTGCAGTGGATTAATAAGGATGTATGTTATTTACAGTATAGGCCTACACATGATCAGTGTCTCGTTTTGTATATCAGAAGAAGTGTCTTTTTGATTCCAGTAGTAATTGGTTTTCACTGAAACATTGTAGGTCCTCATATGGTCATAATACTCTGAGCAATTGTTTGAGTGATTTTTAATTAATTTCAATAGACCCATCACAACAAACTCGTTGGTGGTTGTGACAGGTCTTGCAGTGTGTGCATGTATGCTCTGGCTTCATTCATAAAAAGGTCATAAATACATGCATTCATAGCTGCAACACAAAATAACCCACGATGGCATTGTTAGCCACTCTTAAAACCTTGAAATAGTCAAATCATCTTAACAAATATGTTACATTTACAGAAAGGTAAAAAGAGTGAAATAAAAGGAGAACCCAGACAAAAGCATAGAAAATGTACATTCTTTCCAAAAATCAGTAAAGTCCATCCAATCAATTTCAGTGACAGCCTTCACTTCTTCCAGCCCATTACCCGTAGTCAGTCCCTGGCTGTTTTGTTTTCATTTTCTTCAAATAATGGTGACACTAGCTGAGGGCTGAGCGCTCTCCTCGTGGGCGTGGCTCTTCAGCAGGTCTTTCATGAACTGCTCCAAAGCAGCGAAGTAGCCCTGACACTGCCACGTGTCGTTGTGTGTCCCCTCTGGAAAGATAGCGAGGCGTTTAGTCCGCGCAGGAGACAGCTCGTACAGCTGTTTCATCATGACGGGTGGGATGAGCTGGTCCGACAGGCCGGACACAAACAGTGAGGGCATGCGGCACAGCGCCACCTGCCGATAGGACAGGAACTGATTCCTGTAGCACCACAAGGGCAGCAGGCGCATCGGCATGAAGGAGAAGAGCGTCGCTGCCATGTGGGGGATGCTGAGGAAGGTGTTTTCAACAATAATAGCTGCTACACGGTGAGGGTTGACAGATGCCAAGCGCACAGCCACAGCGCCCCCCAGTGAGCGGCCAAACAGTACCACTTTTGTCTTGTCCAGATCAGGACGCGTCATGACGTAGTCCAGCGTGGCCTCGGCATCCAGGTACAGCCCATCCTCACTGGGCTCACCCTCACTCTTTCCATAGCCACGGTAGTCCACCAGCACCACGTTGGCTTTCAGATTGACCAGCATCAGCAGGGCGTTTGGCACCCTGTGACCAATATTACCTGCGTTGCCATGGAAATAAAGGATAGTAGGTGGAGCAGAGGAAGTGGGGCTGCTTTGATTGCCAGGGGCAACTCCAGGAGGCGTGTCCCCTCCTGTGTAGCGAAGCAGGATGAGGTTAAGCTTCACGCCGTCCTTGGTTCGAATGTACACATTCTCATGTGGGATTCCTGTTGGCATGGGAACGTAAAGGCGAGAGGACGAGGGCTGATCCGGGAAGTAGAGAAGCACATCCTGAAATTTGTAGAGAATACCTGCCACGGAGGCTAGGATGAGAGCTAGGAGAAAGAATCCTCCGTACAGGTGGAAGGTGAGGATGAGGGCCAAAAGGGAGACTCGACAAGCACCCCAAGACCAGGAGGCCAGAGTCAGGGTACAACGCTCCATTGCCCCCCACAGCCTCCAGGGCTTCTCCATGGCTACGCAAGAGCTGAGTCACACGACACACACTCTGTAAATACAGACAGAACAAAGAGAAGGGAAAGTGGTTGAATATAAATGCACATGATCACGAAAAGCATCTAGAAAAACAGTTTTAGTTAATCTATAGTTGAAGTCAGAAGTTTACATACCCTTCTAGTCATTAAAAACTCATTTTTTACCCACTCCAGAAATTACATGTGTACAAACTTGGCAAATCTGTCAACTTTGGGCATGACCAAATTTTTTCCAGCAATATATTACAGAATACTTCACTTATTATCCACTATATCACAAAACCATTGGGTCAGGAGTTCACATACAATAGGTTGAC